>NC_069507.1:225484549-225524549 GCF_027579735.1 Bombina bombina | reverse complement strand
TTTACAACAAAAGCAGAAAAATAAACAATGGTTGTATAATACAATGATTTTAGCTTCCTTCATTAAACATTTTACGGGGGGGGGGGGGGTATTATTGAGTTTAAAGGGACAGTCTACACCAGAATTTTTATTGTTTTAAAAGATAGATAATCCCTTTATTACCCATTTCCCAGTTTTGCATAACTAACACAGTTATAATAATATACTTTTAACCTCTCTGATTATCTTGTATCTAAGCCTCTGCAAACTGCCCCTTTTTTCAGTTCTTTTGACAGACTTGCAGTTTAGCCAATCAGTGCTTGCTCCCAGATAACTTCAAGTGCACGAGCACAGTGTCATTTATATGAAATAGATGAGCTAACACCCTCTAGTGGTGAAAAACTGTTAAAATGCATTCTGAAAAGAGGTGGCCTTCAAGGACTAAGAAATTAGCATATGAACCTCCTAGGTTAAGCTTTCAACTAAGAATACCAAGAGAACAAAGCAAAATTGGTGATAAAAGTAAATTGGAAAATTGTTTAAAATGACATGCTCTATCTGAATCATGAAAGTTTATTTTGGCCTAGACTGTCCCTTTAATGTAGTTTTAACATGTAAATGCAAGTTTATTTTGGCCTAGACTGTCCCTTTAATGTAGTTTTAACATGTAAATGCCTCATTAGTGCAGTGCAGTACTGCTTCTCACATGACTTAATATACGTGTCACCTGACTTCTTTTTGGCATCTGACTAGCTCATTCCAGCCAGGAATGAACAAGGATTGCAGGAATTGTTTTTCTATCTATAATTCATTTATCATCAAAGCAAAGCAGGACTAAATCAGTTCTACAGTTCCTCTATTACAGTGAAAAAAATAAAATGTTGATTGTCAGTACACTGCAACCAATCAGATTATAAACTCCGCCCTTGAGGCACTCCATGACTCTTAAATGGAAACGGCGACATCCATTAGTGTAATTTAAGCATATTAAGTGTTGAAATAGACATCCCCTTCTGGTTAGTCATCTCTGGGCAGCTGCCTATTTTATTTTCTCTTAAATCTAGCCCTGCCAGCCTCTCATTAAAGGGACAGTCAACACCAGAATTGTTGTTGTTTTAAAAACATAATTTATGTAAGAACTTACCTGATAAATTCATTTCTTTCATATTAGCAAGAGTCCATGAGCTAGTGACGTATGGGATATACATTCCTACCAGAAGGGGCAAAGTTTCCCAAACCTCAAAATGCCTATAAATACACCCCTCACCACACTCACAAATCAGTTTAACGCATAGCCAAGAAGTGGGGTGATAAGACAAAAGTGCGAAAGCATAAAAAATAAGGAATTGGAATAATTGTGCTTTATACAAAAAAATCATTACCACCACAAAAAGGGTGGGCCTCATGGACTCTTGCTAATATGAAAGAAATGAATTTATCAGGTAAGTTCTTACATAAATTATGTTTTCTTTCATGTAATTAGCAAGAGTCCATGAGCTAGAGACGTATGGGATAATGAATACCCAAGATGTGGATCTTCCACGCAAGAGTCACTAGAGAGGGAGGGATAAAATAAAGACAGCCAATTCCGCTGAAAATAATCCACACCCAAAATAAAGTTTAAATGAAAACATAAGCAGAAGATTCAAACTGAAACAGCTGCCTGAAGTACTTTTCTACCAAAAACTGCTTCAGAAGAAGAAAACACATCAAAATGGTAGAATTTAGTAAAAGTATGCAAAGAAGACCAAGTTGCTGCTTTGCAAATCTGATCAACCGAAGCTTCATTCCTAAACGCCCAGGAAGTAGAAACTGACCTAGTAGAATGAGCTGTAATCCTTTGAGGCGGAGTTTTACCCGACTCAACATAAGCATGATGAATTAAAGATTTCAACCAAGATGCCAAAGAAATGGCAGAGGCCTTCTGACCTTTCCTAGAACCGGAAAAGATAACAAATAGACTAGAAGTCTTTCGGAAATTCTTAGTAGCTTCAACATAATATTTCAAAGCTCTAACTACATCCAAGAATGCAATGATCTCTCCTTAGAATTCTTAGGATTAGGACACAATGAACGAACCACAATTTCTCTACTAATGTTGTTAGAATTCACAACCTTAGGTAAAAATTTAAAAGAAGTTCGCAACACCGCCTTATCCTGATGAAAAATCAGAAAAGGAGACTCACAAGAAAGAGCAGATAATTCAGAAACTCTTCTAGCAGAAGAGATGGCCAAAAGAAACAAAACTTTCCAAGAAAGTGATTTAATGTCCAGTGAATGCATAGGTTCAAACGGAGGAGCTTGAAGAGCCCCCAGAACCAAATTCAAACTCCAAGGAGGAGAAATTGACTTAATAACAGGTTTTATACGAACCAAAGCTTGTACAAAACAATGAATATCAGGAAGATTAGCAATCTTTCTGTGAAAAAGAACAGAAAGAGCAGAGATTTGTCCTTTCAAGGAACTTGCAGACAAACCTTTATCCAAACCATCCTGAAGAAACTGTAAAATTCTCGGAATTCTAAAAGAATGCCAGGAAAAATTATGAGAAAGACACCAAGAAATGTAAGTCTTCCAGACTCGATAATATATCTTCCTAGATACAGATTTACGAGCCTGTAACATAGTATTAATCACAGAGTCAGAGAGACCTCTTTGACTAAGAATCAAGCGTTCAATCTCCATACCTTCAAATTTAAGGATTTGAGATCCTGATGGAAAAAAGGACCTTGCGACAGAAGGTCTGGTCTTAACGGAAGAGTCCACGGTTGGCAAGAGGCCATCCGGACAAGATCCGCATACCAAAACCTGTGAGGCCATGCTGGAGCCACCAGCAGAACAAACGAGTATTCCTTCAGAATCTTGGAGATTACTCTTGGAAGAAGAACTAGAGGCGGAAAGATATAGGCAGGATGATACTTCCAAGGAAGTGACAATGCATCCACTGCTTCCGCCTGAGGATCCCTGGATCTGGACAGATACCTGGGAAGTTTCTTGTTTAGATGAGAAGCCATCAGATCTATGTCTGGAAGTCCCCACATTTGAACAATCTGAAGAAATACCTCTGGGTGAAGAGACCATTCGCCCGGATGTAACGTTTGGCGACTGAGATAATACGCTTCCCAATTGTCTATACCTGGGATATGAACCGCAGAAATTAGACAGGAGCTGGATTCCGCCCATACCAGTATTCGAGATACTTCTTTCATAGCCAGAGGACTGTGAGTCCCTCCTTGATGATTGATATATGCCACAGTTGTGACATTGTCTGTCTGAAAACAAATGAACGATTCTCTCTTTAGAAGAGGCCATGACTGAAGAGCTCTGAAAATTGCACGGAGTTCCAAAATATTGATTGGTAATCTCACCTCCTGAGATTCCCAAACCCCTTGTGCTGTCAGAGACCCCCAAACAGCTCCCCAACCTGTCAGACTTGCATCTGTTGAAATCACAGTCCAGGTCGGAATAACAAAAGAAGCCCCCTGAACTAAACGATGGTGATCTGTCCACCACGTCAGAGAGTGTCGTATAATCGGTTTTAAAGATATCAGTTGAGATATCTTTGTGTAATCCCTGCACCACTGGTTCAGCATACAGAGCTGAAGAGGTCGCATGTGAAAACGAGCAAAGGGGATCGCGTCCGATGCAGCAGTCATAAGACCTAGAATTTCCATGCATAAGGCTACCGAAGGGAATAATTGAGACTGAAGGTTTCGACAAGCTGAAATCAATTTTAGACGTCTCTTGTCTGTCAGAGACAGAGTCATGGACACTGAATCTATCTGGAAACCTAAAAAGGTTACCCTTGTCTGAGGAATCAATGAACTTTTCGGTAAATTGATCCTCCAACCATGATCTCGAAGAAACAATACAAGTCGATTCGTATGAGATTCTGCTAAAAGTGAAGACTGAGCAAGTACCAAGATATCGTCCAAATAAGGAAATACCACAATACCCTGTTCTCTGATTACAGACAGAAGGGCACCGAGAACCTTTGTAAAAATCCTTGGAGCTGTTGCTAGGCCAAACGGCAGAGCCACAAACTGGTAATGCTTGTCTAGGAAAGAGAATCTCAGAAACTGATAGTGATCTGGATGAATCGGAATATGCAGATATGCATCCTGTAAATCTATTGTGGACATATAATGCCCTTGCTGAACAAAAGGCAGGATAGTCCTTATAGTTACCATTTTGAATGTTGGTATCCTTACATAACGATTCAATATTTTTAAATCCAGAACTGGTCTGAAGGAATTCTCCTTCTTTGGTACAATGAAGAGATTTGAATAAAACCCCAGCCCCTGTTCCAGAACTGGAACTGGCATAATTACTCCAGCCAACTCTAGATCTGAAACACATTTCAGAAATGTTGAGCTTTCGCTGGATTTACTGGGACACGGGAAAGAAAAAATCTTTTTGCAGGAGGCCTTATCTTGAAGCCAATTCTGTACCCTTCTGAAACAATGTTCTGAATCCAAAGATTGTGAATTGAATTGATCCAAATTTCTTTGAAAAATCGTAATCTGCCCCCTACCAGCTGGGCTGGAATGAGGGCCGCACCTTCATGTGGACTTGGGAGCTGGCTTTGGTTTTCTAAAAGGCTTGGATTTATTCCAGACTGGAGATGGTTTCCAAACTGATACCGCTCCTGTGGGTGAAGGATCAGGCTTTTGTTCCTTATTGTGACGAAAGGAACGAAAACTATTATTAGACCTAAATTTACCTTTAGATTTTTTATCCTGTGGTAAAAAAGTTCCTTTCCCTCCAGTAACAGTTGAAATAATAGAATCCAACTGTGAACCAAATAATTTATTACCCTGGAAAGAAAGGGAAAGCAAAGTTTACTTAGAAGACATATCAGCATTCCAAGTTTTAAGCCATAAAGCTCTTCTAGCTAAAATAGCTAGAGACATATACCTGACATCAACCCTAATGATATCAAAGATGGCATCACAAATAAAGTTATTAGCATGTTGAAGAAGATTAACAATGCTATGAGAATTATGATCTGTTACTTGTTGCGCTAACGCTTCTAACCAAAAAGTTGAAGCTGCAGCAACATCCGCTAAAGATATAGCAGGTCTAAGAAGATTACCTGAACATAAGTAAGCTTTTCTCAGAAAGGATTCAATGTTCCTATCTAAAGGATCCTTAAAGGAAGTACTATCTGCCGTAGGAATAGTAGTACGTTTAGCAAGAGTAGAGATAGCCCCATCAACCTTAGGGATTTTGTCCCAAAACTCTAATCTGTCAGATGGCACAGGATATAATTGCTTAAAACGTTTAGAAGGAGTAAATGAATTACCCAAATTATTCCATTCCCTGGAGATTACTTCAGAAATAGCATCAGGGACAGGAAAAACTTCTGGAATAACTACAGGAGATTTAAAAACCTTATTTAAACGTTTAGATTTAGTATCAAGAGGACCAGAATCCTCTATTTCTAATGCAATTAAGACTTCTTTAAGTAAAGAACGAATAAATTCCATTTTGAATAAATATGAAGATTTATCAGCATCAACCTCTGAAACAGAATCCTCTGAACCAGAAGAATCATTATCAGAATCAGAATGATGATGTTCATTTAAAAATTCATCTGAAAAATGAGAAGTTTTAAAAGACCTTTTACGTTTACTAGAAGGAGGAATAACAGACATAGCCTTCTTAATGGATTTAGAAACAAAATCTCTTATGTTAACAGGAACACTCTGAGAATTAGATGTTGATGGAACCACAACAAGTAATGTAACATTACTAAAGGAAATATTATCTGCATTAACAAGTTTGTCATGACATTCATTACAAACAACAGCTGGAGGAACAGATACCACAAGTTTACAGCAAATACACTTAACTTTGGTAGATCCAGCATCAGGCAGCGATTTTCCAGAAGTATCTTCTGACTCAGGGTCAATCTGGGACATCTTGCAATATGTAATAGAAAAAACAACATATAAAGCAAAATTGATCAAATTCCTTAAATGACAGTTTCAGGAATGGGAAAAAATGCCAGTGAACAAGCTTCTAGCAACCAGAAGCAATAAACAATGAGACTTAAATAATGTGGAGACAATAGTGACGCCCATATTTTTTAGCGCCAAAAAGAGACGCCCACATTATTTGGCGCCAAAAATGACGCCACATCCGGAACGCCGACACTTTTGGCTCAAAAAAACGTAAAAAATGACGCAACTTCCGGCGACACGTATGACGCCGGAAACAAAGAAAAAAAATGTTTGCGCCAAAAAAGTCTGCGCCAAGAATGACGCAATAAAATGAAGCATTTTCAGCACCCGCAAGCCTAACAGCACACAGGGAAAAAAAGTCAAATTTTTAAGGTAAGAAAAAATTTATTTATTCATATGCATTATCCCAAATATGAAACTGACTGTCTGAAATAAGGAACGTTGAACATCCTGAATCAAGGCAAATAAATGTTTGAACACATATATTTAGAACTTTATATAAAAGTGTCCAACCATAGCTTAGAGTGTCACAGAAAATAAGACTTACTTACCCCAGGACACTCATCTACATGTAGTAGAAAGCCAAACCAGTACTGAAACGAGAATCAGTAGAGGTAATGGTATATATAAGAGTATATCGTCGATCTGAAAAGGGAGGTAAGAGATGAATCTCTACGACCGATAACAGAGAACCTATGAAATAGACCCCGTAGAAGGAGATCATTGAATTCAAATAGGCAATACTCTCTTCACATCCCTCTGACATTCACTGCACGCTGAGAGGAAAACCGGGCTCCAACCTGCTGTGGAGCGCATATCAACGTAGAATCTAGCACAAACTTACTTCACCACCTCCATAGGAGGCAAAGTTTGTAAAACTGATTTGTGGGTGTGGTGAGGGGTGTATTTATAGGCATTTTGAGGTTTGGGAAACTTTGCCCCTCCTGGTAGGAATGTATATCCCATACGCCACTAGCTCATGGACTCTTGCTAATTACATGAAAGAAAGATAGATAATCCCTTTATTACCAATTCCCCAGTTTTGCATAACAAACACAGTTATAATAATACACATTTTACCTTTTACCTTGTATCTAAGCCTCTGCAGACTGCCCCCTTATTTCAGTTCTTTTGACAGACTTGCATTTTAGCCAATCAGTGCTCACTCCTCAATAAATTCACGTGCATGAGTTCAATGTTATCTATATGAAACACATGAACTAACACCCTCTAGTGGTGAAAAACTGTCAAAATGCATTTAGATTAGAGGCGGTCTTCAAGGTCTAAGAAATTAGCATATGAACCTCCTAGGTTTAGCTTTCAACTAAGAATACAAACAGAACAAAGCAAAATTGGTGATAAAAGTGAATTGGAAAGTTGTTTGAAATTACATGCCCTATTTGAATCATGAAAAAAAAAATTTGGACTTGACTGTCCCTTTAATCACCCATCTAATCATGAACTGCACACACCACTACTATTACAGATTTATCACAAATGATTTGTTGTTAATTGTCCAGATAAAATAGTAGTTTAGGAGATTTATTCAGGATGCTAATCATTTTTGCACTACACATCTGTGGTATTACCCTTTTTTGTGGGGATATCTAGAATCCTCTTTATTTACAGAATTGCCCAAAAGGAGAAGATGAGTACAACATATTGGCTTTCTGAATGCATTGCAGCCTCATATGGTAGCCAAGTGGTTTGTTGTGAATTAGGGGAGGAATTTTCTCTCTGGTGTGCAGCCAGTGTGTGCGTTTTGGCTTCTTATTAAAATGCAAGAAGCTGCTTTGCTCGGCTGTATGCATGTCCATGATTAACATTACCATTAAGTCTCATTACTGCCTAATGTGCAGGTTACAAATAATCATGCAACCACACTAATTACAGGGTGAGGAATTATTGTGACTGCTGCCCTGTGAAATGAAAGCTAGTTTACACTGCAAACAAGGCAATCAGCATTTATATGAGGAACAGAAGCGAGGACTAATAGAAAGCTAATGGTTAACATACTGCTAGTTTGCAAACAGATGCAATACTACAATATATCATATATATGTGAAAGCCCTTCAATTGGATCTGGATTAGAAAAAGAGTATGAAAAGATTGCCCAAGATGCAGACTTGAATTCTGTTGGAATGGGGGACATTGAGCAAGTATATCAGTCTGCCTTTAATGGGTCATTGTAAATAAATATTTACTGCCATGTATGAGAAACATCACCAGTCCACTCCAGAAATGTTTATTCTTTAAAAAGATAGATAATTACCCATTCCCCAGTTTTGCATAATCAACGCGGTTATATTAATATACTTTTTACCTCTATAATTACCTTGTATCTAAGCCTCTGCAGACTGCCCCTTATCTCAGTGCTATTTACAGATTTGCATTTTAGCCAATTAGTGCTGACTCTTGAAAAACTCCACGGGAGTGAGCACAATGTTATCTATATAGCACACATGAACTAGCAGTGTCTTGCTATGAAAAGTTATAAAAATGTTCTAAGAGGCAGTCTGTAGTGGCTTTAGAGGTTTAAAGGTTATAATGTAAATTAATATAACAATGTTAGTAGTGCAAAGCTGGGAAATGAGTAATAAAGGCGTTATCTATATTTATTTATTTTAAATAAAAAAAATTGGAGTAGACTGTCCCATTAACTGCTTAAAGGGATATGAAACCCAATTTATTTATTTCATGATTCAGATAGATGACATTTTAAACAACTTTAATCAATATTTCTTTATTCTCTTGGTATCTTTTTGTTTTTTAAAGTATGGATGTAAGCTTAGGAGCTGGCCCATTTCTGGAGCACTTTATGACAGCAGTTTTGTAAGAATGTTATCTACTTGCAAGAGCAATAGAGGGCATCACTATTTCCTGCCATGCAGTGCTCCAGATGAATACCTAGGTATCTCTTCAACACAAAAAATCAAGGGAACAAAACAAATTTGATAATAGAAGTAAATTGGAAACTTTTTTAAAATTGTCAATTCTGCCTGAATCACAAAAGAAAATTTTTGGGTTTCATATCCGTGGCTGAGTACACACTGGGTTTTAATGATGTGCATAAACAACTTGACTGTCTAAAGTCTGTACTGTTCTTAAAATATTTAGAAGACATCAGCAGTGTCAATTGTACATTTGATGCATAGAGAGAAGTTTCAAAAACTACAAAAAGAGGGAGGTAAATTTTGGAACCCACTGCGCATTCAGCATTTAAATGTTATTCTAGTCCTGTACTAGCGACCTACAATACAGGGCCTCCTTTGTCTTTCTATTTATTTACATCTTTTTTTATGGTTATGCGTGTGGATAAAATTTAAGAAAACAAAACAAAAACACATAGCTAAAAGGGGCAGTAGTCAAAATTAAACTTTCATGATTTAGGGCTTGATATTCAAACCCTCGACCGGAATGGAGAGAAATTACACAACATTTTTGGGATCTGCTTCTAGACCTTGTATTGTAATATAGGAGTCTCTGTTTCACATAAAGAGCCCTACATAGCAACATAAACATTTCTAAAGTTAAAATTTGTGTTTCAAAATTTATTTTAAGAATCTCGCCCTACCAACAAGATTTCTATGAGCCTGAGCGGCGAGGTTTTGAATATCAGGCCCTAAGAGAGAATATTTAGTTTTAAAAGACCTTTCTGTTTGCCTTCTATTACCTAATTTGCTTTGTCTTTTGGTATCCTTTGTTAAAAAGCATACCTAGGTAGGTAGGCTCAGGAGCAGCAATGCATTACTGGGAGATAGCTGCTGATTTCTGGCTGCAAATATATGGTTCTTGCCTACGGTTCGCCAGCTATGTTCAGCTAGCTCCCAGTAGTGAATTGCTGCTCCTTCAACAAACAAGAGAACAAAGCAAATTTGAGCGTAGAAGTAGATTAGAAAGTTGTTTCTATGCTCTGTCTGAATCATGAAAGAAATAGTTTGGGTTTCATGGTTTGTTAAACAAAAAGACTGTAGTTAAAGAGACACTCAAGTCAAAATTAAACTTTAATTATTCAGATAGAACAGCAATTTTAAACGACTTTCCAATTTACTTCCATTAAAAAAAGTGCACAGTGTTTTTATATTTAAACTTTTTGAGTCACCAGCTTCTACTGAGCATGTGCAAGAATCAACAGAATAAGCGTATATGCATTTGTGATTGGCTGATGTCTGTCACATGGTACAGGGGGAGCAGAAATAGACAAAACTTTTAAAATTGTAAGAAAAAAAAATCTACTATTAATTTGAAGTTCAGAATAAGTGATATTAAATTGTCTTGTTATCTTGCATTTGTTGATTATTCAAATCTACTGTGTTGACTTGTTCTTTAAAGGGATGCTAAACCCAAAGCTAAGATTAGCCTGAGAATAAAAAGCAGATTTATTTTATAAATTAATTAGATATAATAATTATATTATGTATCTGTCAATTAGGGACAGATACAAATAAGTTACACTACACTGCTCAAACAATCACTGTGTGGAATATACTAGGGTTAGTTTAGTAAAGTCTTGAGTAGACTGTTCCAATTTTTGTAGAATTCGTAAACACAATTATCCAGTTTAAAATTACTTGAAAAGAAGACAAAATAAACAGTGAAACTATATTGCAAAGTTTTTCTCATTATGCACGGTATAAAGTGATGGTAAATTTACACATATTTCTTAGCATGTCATTAACAATCAAACTGTTAACTAATTTTTTTCTTAATCCGTTTTTTTCTATATTTTAATATTTTATATTTTACCGAGCTCTGTTCCTCCGCCCCCTTGTATATCCGTGTTTAGTGATAGTGTGATGTAGAGAGCGGTCCTGCCCACTCTCCGCATATGGAGGGATGGAGTTATTGCAAGGGGCGTGATGTAGGTAGCGACGGGCGTCTGGCCGTGGGATGGGGGAAATAGGGAGATTCTGCAAAGCAGTGTTAATTCATTAATAAGGCAAGTAATACAAATAGGTTAATTAAATTTAGGCTTAATTTTATGAATGATAATGATGCTTGATTGTGAGTGACTATCGTTTACCATCACTTTAAGCATTGTCTATTAGACATGTGCATATATTCTTAATGAAAATGAATAACTAAGTTACCTGAGCTTTCGGCATTTGGATACTTAAAGGGACACTAAACCCAAATTTTTTCTATCATGATTCAGATAGAGCATGCAATTTTAAGCAACTTTCGATTTTACTCCTATTATCAAATTATTTTCATTCTCTTGGTATCTTTATTTGAAATGCAAGAATGTAAGTTTAGATGTCGGCCCATTTTTGGTGAACACACTGTGTTGTTCTTGCTGATTGGCGGGTAAATTCACCTACCAATAAACAAGTGCTTTCCATGGTTCTGAACCAAAAAAATGCTTAGATGCCTTCTTTTTCAAATAAAGAAAGCAAGAGAACGAAGAAAAATTGATAATAGGAGTAAATTAAAAAGTTGTTTAAAATTGCTGCTCTATCTGAATCACGAAAGAAAAAATGTGGGTTCAGTATCCCTTTAAGATATCCTGGATATGCAAGAACAGAAGTGCAACTCAAAATATCTGTATATTCTTCTTCTGTTCTAATATATTCAGTGTTTAAACAATCCAAATGCCAGAATCCGCTGATAACTTCATTATTCATTTACAAAACAAATAATGAATATGTTTTCTATTACAAATTGTTTAATGAACCATTTAAATACAGGTGGCCCTCGTTTTACAACGGTTCAATTTACACCGTTTCAGAATAACAACCTTTTTTCCAGTCATGTGACTGCTATTGAAAAGCATTGAGAAGCAGTGCATTTATTAAAATAGTCAGTAGGTGGAGCTGTTCGCGTGTGTTGCAGCAAAGCCAAGCAAGCTGAAATTAATCAGTTTAACCAGACCTGAGCTATCAAGCATATTTCAAAGGAACAAGATCTTCCTGTCTATAAATCAGTCCAGATTGGAATGCATAGAAAGAACTGTTTGCAGAAAAATGTAAGTGAAGTCTGTGTTGTGTGATTATTTTATTAGGTTTATAATGCTATTTAGCAAATGTTTTTGTTCATTTAACTTAGTTTAATTATATATTCTGTGTTGTGTGAATATTTTATTAGGTTTATAATGCTGTCTAGCATTTAAAGTCTTCATTTCAAAGCTTTTAAAATAATGTATTAGGTGTCACTTATGACAATTTAGTTTTCTTCTGGGAAAAGCACACTGGTCTAAAAGAGGCTGCCTCCGGGTGGTAAATCGCCATAGAACAAGCCACTGAGCTGTTGTTCGTTCCTGGTAGAGCGCTTCTCTCTTTGTATGACAATTTTGAGAGGGGCCTGGAACCTATCTCCCTCACTTCCCATTGACTTACATTATAAACTGGGTTTCAATTTACAACAGTTTCGATTTACAACCATTCCTTCTGGAACCTAACCCCGGCGTAAACTGAGGGCTACCTGTAAAGTAAAACTGCATAGTCACCAAATGCATGATAAAAAGGCAAAGCAAATGCACTTATTCTGAATTTCAAATGAGTAATAGATTTTTTTCTGAAAATTTTAGTTAGTTACATTTTCTTTCCCTGTATCATGTAAGAGCCGTCAGCCAATCACAAAATGCATATACGTATGCACTGTGAATTCTTGCACAAGCTCAGTAGGAACTGGTGCCTCAGAAAGTGTGCATATAAAAAGATTGTGCTCATTTTGATAATGGAAGTGATATGGAAAGTTGTTTAAATTGTCTGCTCTATTTCAATAATAAAAGTTTAATTTTTTACTTTAGTGTTCCTTTAATGTCCTTTTAAGATAATTTGATGATACGAAGTATCCTTTAAACTAATTCCTTTCTAATATATATATACTGGTGATTACTTTATGAACAGCTAAAAATACAATAGTATTAATTGTTGTTGCAGGTCTCCTAGGCATCCAATGAGTTAAAAGTTTAAATTTTACTAGACTATTTAATGCAATAACTTGTCCCCATGCCCCAAATCCTAATGCACACTCTGAGTTACCACTCACTAGACCTAGGGCTGCCACACAGCTGATATTTTACTAGCTTGACTTATAAATGTAATCTTGTGTCAGTAACACAGAAATACTGGCCTTGTTATGGCTGCTATATATTTGTATTAGGTTGGAGGGAAGCCATGCTAATTCTGGATCAATAGTGGCATATCTAGCTTGTTGGTGATGTGTCTTCCAATTACATAATTAATTAAGCTAATTACTATAGTCTGTATTTTCTAGCAACAAAGGCGCCCTTCATCTAGGGTTGCCACCTTTGTTGGAAGAAAATACTGGTGATAATAATTAGCATCATTAATTGTGTAACTATAGGTTTAATTATGCCATTCATTTATAAAATCATTATGTTACTTTGCATTGTGCACAGAAGAGAGGACAAAGAAAACTGTAAAAATATAACAAATAAAGAAAAAAAAATAGTTTTGTGATTCCAATAGGGCATGAAATTTAAAAAAAAAAAAAACGTTCCAATTTACATTTATCATCAAATTTGCTTTGTTCGCATAGTATTCTTTGTGGAAAGCTAAACCTAGGCAGGATCATATGCTAATTTCAAAGCTGTTGAACTGCCTCTTATATCAGTGTATTTTGAAAGTTTTTGACAGATACTACTAGTTCTTGCGTGTCATATAGATAAATGTGTTCACTCCTGTGGAATTATTTAAGAGTCAGCATTGATTGGCTAAAATGCATGTCTGCCAAAAGAACTGAGATAAGGGGCAGTCTGCAGAGGCTTAAATACAAGGTAATCACAGAGGTAAAAGGATTATTAATATAACAGTGTTGGTTATGCAAAACTGGGGAATTGGTAATACAGGGATTATTTATCTTTTTAAACAATAAAACTTCTGGAATAGATTGTGCCTTAGTAAATAGTGAATGTGCAAGATTATTGGGAACCACACAAGAACAAAGTCTTAATCAAGCAATAGACCAAACATGAGAAACACATAATATACAATCACCTGAAGCATATGGCAGCAGTAGCGCATATACCTAGAGCACATCAGCGGCTTTTACACAGCACAGGAAACAGTGCAGACTTACAGCCCATATTGTCTGTCATAGTGAATCCAAAACCTGTTGTTCTAAAAGCAGAGGACAAAAGTTCTACAGCAACTAGCTGTAGAATTATTATTTTCATGATCAACTTTATTTATAATGTGCCAACAGATTACACAACACTATACAGGGGTACAATAAATAAATAAATAAAGACAAGCAAGGCAGATTGGTACAGAAGGATTATAGGGCTCTGTTCCATACATAGAACTATACAGAGGAAACCTTTAGAGAGTCTGGGGGGAACGGAATAAGCAGTGAATGTGCCCATGCTGCTAAAAGGTCTGCTGTGCATTACATTCCTCTACGACAGCCAATAATTTCAATCATTTAACATTTAAATTAATAACAATGTGTTAAAGGAATATTAAAAAGTGCTCCTTTGGTTAAAACAAAATATGTTAAATCAAAGTAAACATAAAAAGATTGTGTAATACACTGCATTCAACTTAAGTGTTTCTTGCAAAATGAGCACTTAGAAATTCTTAGTGTAGCCCCGGCCCTCAGTGTGATAAGAGAGCTGACAACTAGGCAACTAAGGTTACATTCTGACTGATCTGAGCATGGGCAAATCTGACTTCCTGTTATACATTCTATTCACTTAATGCTAGATCAGCTCATGTTATGCTAGAAGTTTTAGGACCTCAGTTGAAGAGCTATGCATGTGATTAAAGGTTGTGTTTATGCCTGTCACTCAGGGGGTTAATACTACAAGTCCCAAACCATCACTAACACACAGTAACCCAGAGCCGGTAAATAGTTACCCCAATGAAATCTGCCCATTTGAGTGCATCATATTATGGTACAATATGGGCATATAGTGGGTGTGTTTCTTTTAGAATTAGCACCAAAATCCTGGTATGACTTGGCCCATACGGATCAGCAGTATAGCACAATATGGGTGACCTCAAGCAACAGATTAATCAGAGCTGTGAACCAATGTAAGAAATTAGTGAGGGAATGTATGGTGGTCCATAAAAACTTCAAATATGTCTCAGTTTATGTACCTGTGTTATATACATTGTATGCCTATAATTCTGAGACTTAAACTGTTGTGGGAAAACCTTTGTGCTGTGGTTCATACTGAGAGCTACAAATTATTATTATGTAAATAGCATTGAGAAGGATATTTTTTGTGGGGTTCTTAATACACTTATTTAAAAGGACATGGAAGACAAAATTATGTGTTTATGATTCAGACATCGCATGCCATACGTCTACAAGTTTCCCTCTTTTTGTTACTGTCCTTTGTTGAAACATTCTATGACAGCATAATGAGGTATTCTTAAGAGTGTGCACGTCATGAGCACTATATGGAAGCAGTCTACAACAATGTTGTACATACAGTGCTCATGACGTGTGCGCATTCCTACGTATACCTCAGTATGCTCTCATGGAAAGGATGATAAAGCATTCCAAAAGAAAGAGGGAAATTTGATTTTAGAAGCAAATTAGAACTTTTAAAAAAAAATCAAACCCCATCTGAACCGTTAAAATGTCAGTTTGACTTCCATATCCCTTTAACGTAAAACAGCAATGAATTATTTTGAACCAGTTACAAATCTGTTTTGCTTTAAAGGGATATTAAACTACTGGGTACATCTACAGTAGCATAGTTACTGTTCATTGTGCTAGTGTTTTTCTTCTATTCCTGCAGCTCTCTTTAAAGCTGTTCTCTTATTTTATCCTATTACAGATGCCACTTGATAAAGTTCTGCATCTTTATACTGGGCGCCGCCCTCTTGGTTAAGTGGCACATTGTTGTATTCTGTTACAAAAGCAGTGCACCTTTACAGATCAGTGAAGATGGCTTTTGGACAGCTGTATCTTGTATTTTGGATTAACTTGTACAATAAAAATCAGAAGAGTCACAGTTTGGAGCTTTTTATACAGTTTAAAAAGTTACATAACATATATAGAAACCCCTTAGGAATAAGAGCAATGTAGCCACTGCAAAAATTTACATTTCCCCCTCTGTATTGTGCATGGTAAACTGAAGTGCAGGGTATGGCTTGTCAAGAAGACAACAATATCACTGTTCTGTAATTGTGCACCGCTTCTGTCACTGGTTACAAAAATTCTTAAATTCCAAGATGGCGGCACCCAGTGTGAAGATACAGAGCGTCCCTAACTAGCACTTGTAAAGGGTTAAAGGGACACTCAAGTCAAAATTAAACTTTCATGATTCAGATAGAGCATGACATTTTAAACAACTTTCCAATTTACTTCCATTAACAAAATGTGCACAGTCTTTTTATATTTACACTTTTTGAGTTACTAGCTCCTACTGAGCATGTGCAAGAATTCACAGAATACATGTATATGCATTTGTGATTGGCTGATGGCTGTCACATGATGCAGTGGGAGTGGATATAGCCATAACTTTAAAATTTGTCAGAAAAAAATGTACTACTCATTTGAAGATCAGACTAAGTGCTATTGCATTGTCTTGTTATAATTTATTTGTTTGTTTATGCAAATCTATATATTTACTGGTCCTTTTAAATAAGATAAGGCTTTGAAGAAAGCTACATGAGAAAAATAGTTTAGTGAGTAGTAGCCATGGTACTGCAGTTGTACCCAGCTCTAAAGAGTTGTACGATTCCTATTAGAATATTCAGAAACACAACAGGCCCTGTTTTTAATCTAAAGTAATTTCCCTGATATTCTTTAGTACATGGAGTGAGTTTCCTTCCTTGCTGTATGCCACATTTCCAAAAACTACAGTATGTGTAGCAAACGCAGTGTCCACTGCTACGGACTCCCTTAATTACATAAACTCCATCTCCCAGGGTCTGCCTAATTACCCATTCCATATCCTCAATGACCTTGTTAATAACGTTTGTAGGTCCTCTGTAGCGGTACTGACGACACATTCAAATTAAAAAGCGCTTTCTCCTTTCGCACCTGTCTCCAGCTGCAAATTGAGAAATTTTCACATCAGCTGATTAGCCGACCAGAGCAGCCTGTCTCTATCTTTACCGACACTAACTGCAGATACGCAGTGGATCACAGCTGCCGTCAGGTAGAGGGCAGCTGAGCGCTTTATTCAATCAGTGTCTCAAGATGGACAATCGCCAAAAAACAAACAAACTGAAAAACAAGGGAACCGGATCTCTAAACCAAGAAAAAAATTCTGAAAACTTTAGTAATAATACTGGACTTTTAATTATTCTTCTCTTTATATTAAAAGGGACAGTCTAGTCAAAATTAAACTTTCATGATTCAGATAGGGCATGCAATGTTAAACAACTTTCCAATTTACTTTTATTATCAAATTTGCTTTGTTCCCTTGGTGGTATTTTTGAAAAGCTAAACCTAGGTAGGCTCAAACTGATTTCTAAACCGTTGAAAACCACCTCTTAGCTCAGAGCATTTTGAAAGTTTTTCACAGTTAGACAGTACTAGTTCATGTGTGTCATATAGATATCATTGTGCTCACTCCCATGGAGTTATTTAGGAGTCTGCACTGATTGGCTACACTGCATGTCTGTCAAAAGCATTTAGATAAGGGGGCAGTCTGCAGAGGCTTAGATACAAGGTAATCGCAGAGGTAAAACATATTAATATAACTGTGTTTGTTATGCAAAACTGGGGAATGGGTAATAAAGGGATTATCTATCTTTTTAAATAATAAAAATTCTGGTGTAGACTGTCCCTTTAACACCTTAAAGAGATAGAATACTTGAAATTGAAACGCACATGAATACACGTGCAATGAGGGAATATATTTTGAAAGACACAAACATAGCGACATACTGTATTTAGTTTCCATAAATCTACATGTTACATACTCAGTTTTAGGGCATATCTATCAAGCTCCGTATGGAGCTTGAAGCCCCGTGTTTCAGAAACACCAGTTATGAAGCAGCAGTCTAAAGACCGCTGCTCCATAACCTGTCCGCCTGATCTGAGAAGGCGGACAGACATTGCTGCAATTCAACCCTATCGAATACGATCGGGTTGATTGACACCCCCCTACAAGCTGCCGATTGCCCGCGAATCTGCAGGGGGCAGCGTTGCACCAGCAGTTCACAAGAGCTGCGGGTGCAATGCTGAATGCGGAGAGCGTATTGCTTTCCGTATTCAGCGAGGTCTTTCGGACATGATCCGCTGATCGGATCATGTCCGACAGGCCTTTCATAAATAAGGGCCATAGTCACTATTTTTTCCCCCAAACACTAATATTTAGGCAGTCAGTATAGGTTTGGCAGTTACTAAGTTTAGTGTAAATGAATTATTAAATATAAAGTATTCAGAAAACTACATATTATTAAAGGACCAGTAAATACAGCAGATTTGCATAATCAACAAATGTATGATAACAAGATGCAATAGTGCTTAAGGGACAGTCTAGTATAAATTAATCTTTCATTATTCAGATAGGACTTTTAATTTTAATCAACTTTCCAATTTACTTTTATCATCAAATTTGCTTTTTTCTCTTGGTATTCTTAGTTTAAACTAAACCTAGGTAGGCTCATATGCTAATTTCTAAGCCTTTGAGGGCTGCCTCTTATCACATGCTTTTTAAATCTCTTTTCAACACAAAGAGACAGAAAGTACACGTGGGCCATATAGATAACACTGTGTTCAGGCACAGAAAGTTATTTAAGATTTAGCACAACACAATGCTAAATGCAGGTCAATAGATAATAAACAGTCACAGTCATGTGATCAGGGGGCTGGAAGAAGGTTCCTAGATACAAGGTAATCACAGGGGTAAAAAGTATATTATTATAACTGTGTTGGTTATGCAAAACTGGGGAATGAGTAATAAAGGGATTATCTATCTTTTAAAACAATAACAATTCTATGGTAGACTGTCCCTTTATTCTGAGCTTTAAATGAGCAGATTTCTATTTCCATTCCCTCTGTATCAGGTAACAATAATCAGCCAATCACAAATGCATATACGTATATTCTGTGAACTCTTGCACATGCTCAGTAGTTGCTGGTGACTCAGAGTGTAAATATAAAAACACTGTGCACATTTTGTTAATGGAAGCAAATTGGAAAGTTGTTAAAATTGCTGCTCTAAGGTTGCCACCTCGGCCATGGTTTTCTGGACACTTATGAGTTACACATGCTGCAGGGTGTGCAGAGGAGAACATTGCACCCTAGACAGCACACAAATAGTGATCCTGGACAGCATTATTCATGTTCCTCCCTGCACACCCTACAGCATGTATAACTCATAAGTGTCCAGGACAACATGGTCGAGGTAGCAATCCTAGCTCTATCTGAATAATGAAAGTTTAACTTTGACTTGAATGTCCCTTTAAATACAACTGGGTTCTATTTCCATGTCTTATAATTGTCATATGTGATAAGGATAGTAGCTACAAGACAGACATAAAATGTGCTTTAGGTTACTCTTCTGTTCAGTCTTTCTTCAAATATGCACTAAACGCAACCATCATAAACAAATCCTTTGGCCTAACCACTAAATATGGTCTTGATTCACTCTTCTGTGTATTGCCCTAATAAATTGTAACAGGTTTACAATAGGATAACTTGCTTTAATTATTCGCTGACACCATGAAATCTGGCGCAGTATTCTGTTGAGAGAATACTTATTAAAATTCTCTATCACTCAAGGGTCTGAGAAATTGTAGGATTGTCCAAATTTAGGACTTAGTTCCGGTGGTCCTAAGACTAATCATATTGGTCTTCCTTTTTTTTTTTTTTTTTACTTAAAGGGACATAAAAATGTGCTAGAGCATTTTATAATTGCACTATGTATTGCCTATACCTAACCCTGCAAAGGACTAACTTGCCTAGAGCTTAACAAGGTCTTTAAGCCAATCAGGGGCGGCATATGTCAGTAGCCACCATTCATTGGCCATACTCAGCTAAGAATCAAAAGTGCTCTCCTGTCACAGATATATTACTTATGCGTTTAACCACTTTGCAGGTTCACTTATGTGTATAGTTGTAAAGATCAGAAAATCTACTACCATCCCCAAATCCTAACAAATACAATATAAGAATTCCACTGAGGATAAGAACTAGATGTAAATGAGAACACAGTATGTTCTCTCTTAAATTCCAAACCTGTTTTACATGGTTTCTCTATAACACCTAAGCCGTGTCATGTCAGAGCTTTCACGACCTGGGAATGATGAAATGTATGAGTCAAGCAAGCCTGAGCACTCACTGCACTGTTTTCTTTTGTTCCATGGCTCGTCAATTACGGTGAGGTTTATAGACTCAAGCAATGGATATAGGTTTGGTAGCCATAGAATCTACACTTTATTATTTTGTATCTGTTCTTTCCTTCTGTCTTTCTACCATTCCTTTCCATCCCATTGGATGCACACCATTCCCACTGGTTATCTTCCAAGATCTTACTTAAAATCCTACAAGTTTGTGTTTGCTTCATCTACATTGGAAACTGCCCAGTCATCTTTGCCACTCCATCTACATTGTGTTACCTACTTTCATTACAGACCACTTGACTCTATATATACTTTATTGAAGCTCAGGTCACCAATATTTACAATTGTAAAAACCTGTTTTAGAAGCTGGTACTATTTTATTGTAAAGGGACATTCTAGAGCAAAAATTACACTCTCTTGTACGTTTTCTATTATTCTTCCTAGCTTACCATATATTGAACCCCTGAAAATGGGTTAAACACCTAGGCATAGCCAAACTATGGTGTTGCAAGCATTGTAG
Source organism: Bombina bombina (assembly GCF_027579735.1). Lineage (NCBI taxonomy): Eukaryota > Metazoa > Chordata > Amphibia > Anura > Bombinatoridae > Bombina > Bombina bombina. The sequence goes on along the minus strand of NC_069507.1, from coordinate 225,503,865 downwards.
TTATCAATCAGGACACAGTGATTGAGCCAAACATGAGTGGCAGCAGCACGTACCCCCCCCCCCCCCATCTCTGGCTATTTTACTACTTGGAAGCAGCAATATTTGAGGTTCCTGAGTAGAACTATCTTAGCAGGGTGAAACATAGCAAAATAAGGCAATCATGTAACAATTATATGATCTAATAAATTAGGGCATGGCATTTTTGCCATATATTTTATAAGGTTTATATATATGTTTAACCAAGATCCACAATATGAACAGTACATATAAAAAGTTCAGATAGATTATTACCGTTCTGCGCCATGGCTTCTCATCCTAAAATTGGCTGCAAAAGGATTTGTTGGTTCGTAATCAGTGACATGTGGCTGTGTGATGCTGTCAGGAGTTTTGACTTCTAAGCCTCCTTCAAAGCTATTTTGACTTGCCTTCTCAGATCTCTTTCCTTCTTTTTTACCAGTTACTCTCTCAAACAAGCTGACTTTATCTTTCTTCTTTCCATCTTTTCTTGCCTCTCCAGATTTGGAGAAAAGCCCAGTCGAGGTGCTGCTGCTGTCCAGTGACTGATTACTGTCTTCATAGGGGGTCCATTGCCGGGGCAACGTAGCAAACTTTTGAGGAAGACCAGGAATGGTATCAGAAGCAGAGTCCACACCTCCCCCGGAGGCCCAGTCCCTCGCAGAACTATCAGGTTCCAATGGGCTTGTTTTTGAGGTGTCTGCACTCATTGTCCTTCTGTGCGGTGACTTAAGGCTTCCTAAAACAGATTGTAATATGAGTTATTCAATACTATACAGATGCTTATATAATAAATCCTATACAGAAAGACAACATGTATGCAATAGTAATTATGTACATAAAGCATTAATCAAGGTTATATAATGAGTGGATCAAAGTACTTACTACCCAGGATACAAAGTTACTCATTTATAGGCGAAGTCCACATAATGATACAAATCTGAGATGGGTAATCAGTATAGAACAGGCAGATAATTGCATTGGAGTTGGATTGATTACTTTTTCATTTAGAAATATTGGTTTTAAGGAAAAAAAAGAGCCAACAATCAGACAAGTTTATATAATTATATAGCATTCCTCTTTGAGTAATATTTACTTGAATACCATCATTACTTTGTAGAATTAGGTAAGTACTAAACATACAAAAGAGATAGAGGCATTTAACACAAACCTACCATAACATGTTTAATAAATTATATTAGCAAAAAAAAAACCACTGCAATAACCATTTATATTGACAAAATGCATTTCCTCCTCCCCCAGAGGCAAGGAGACCTGGATACTGCAGTTATCCATTCCTGAGATTGTGTATAGAGCAATGCTACAGTGAGCGCACATTTCACCTTAGATCAGCCTCTGACTCTGTGGGAGCATCACTAGTGTTACAATTACACGCTCTAACGGATTGGAACATGCCATGTTTTACTAAAATAACCTTTTAATGAATGATCTATTAAATGTTATTTGTTTGTTAAAAGTAGAATCAATCACCATCTCTTATTTCATATCCCTGTGTGAGGTGTTGACTGTACAGTGTTCACAAACAATGATGGACAATCTCAGTAAAGTGACTGCATCCTGCTGTATCCAGAACCTGGACCCCACAAGAGTCTATGCAGTGGCTGTTGTGGGGTCAGTGATGGAGCTCACTTATATAACTGCCCACAGCAAAGGTCACATGATAAAAATGAATCACGTTAGAATGGGTATGAACTGTAAACCCTGCACATTATAACAGTTTATAATGCTTTCTACACATTTACTTTGTAGATCTTTTTTTATGCAGTGCTTAGTCAATCAGATTGCATCAGTGCATTACTGGGAGCTAGCTTCTGATTGGTGGCTGCACATATGCCTCTTGGAATCGGCTCACCTGATGTGTTCAATTAGCTCTCACTAGTGCTTTGCTGCTGCTTCAACAAAGCATACTAAGTTTATAATTGTATTATCTATCTGAATCATCCTTTAGTAGACCTTTTAATTGACCAACAAAATCAAGTTTTCTTTTTCTCTATAAGCTTTCAAGACCGGTCTCTTCTTCAGATGTAGAGATCTGAGAGGTTGTGAAAGATTATGGAATAAAAAACACCTTTGATTTTGTTGTTCCATAAAAAGGTATCACAATCTACTAGAATCCGAATAATGAAAGAAAACATGGGGGCCTCATGTCTTTATTATCTTTATTTATAAATGTCACTGAACTTAGCTTCTTTACTGTAGGAAACAATATGGAACTTACCACTCTCTTCAGCTGAGCTAATGGAGTCTAGAGGCTGTTTGGCAGAGAGTCCCAAAGTGCCCAACCGTGACGACTGTGGTCCACTCAGGTCAGACATGGAGTGTGCAGAGGACAGGCGCTGTGGGCCTAGCAGGAATGGCTTCTTGGGCTTATTCTTTATCTGGGTCTCTGTGGTTTCTCGGCCAGAATGCAGGGTACTTGTGCTTGTGACAATGGCTGACGATGTATCAGAGCCATCTGTCTTCCTTCCTTTCATTTTGTCCTTTAGTCGGGCAAACGGAGAACGGGTCTTGTCCTTCATGGATAGGTCAAACATGCTGGCGGTCATATTGTTCCTCACAAACTGCACATTGAGCTTTAGCTCCCCTCTTTCCTTATTCCACTTCCCCTGTTTGGATTCCAACTTAAACCACCTGTTGACAATTTAGCAAAAAATAAAAATATGAATTATAAAAGTACAATTGACACTATATAGAAACTAAGTACATACATAATTATATGTCAGATCATTTTATGCTGAATTGACGTCTGGCTAATAAACGTCTGTTTGCCAATAACTGTTAACTAAATAAAATGGGTCTTGAGCAATGTTCCCCCTAAGGCCAGTTTTGTGAGCGGCCCTGCAGTGAAACAGCTAATAAAGGAACCACACCTTGCCGTATTAATTGTGTAGTGTTTGCTAATTGCTCTAATTAACTGTTTCACTGCTGGGCCGCTCACAAAACTGGCCTTAGAGGGAACGCTGGTCTTGATTAACAGAAACATAAATATTTATAAGAAGTGATATCCTTACATCCCTTTAAATGACACAGTATAACTTATCTGTTGTAACAATTAAAGGGACATGAAACACATTTTTTTCCTTTTATGGTTCAAATAGAACATACAGCTTTAAGCAACTTTCCAGTTTACCTATATTATCTAATTTGCGGTTTTCTCTTGGTATCCTTTTGAAGGAGCAGCAATGCACTTCTGGGAGCTAGCTGAGCAACAAGGGTGATCCAATGACAAGAAGCATATATGTGCAGCCACCAATCAGCAGTTAGCTACCAATATTGCATTGCTGCTCCTGAGCCTACCTAGATATGTTTATTTTTACAAAGGATGCCATGAGAATTAAGCAAATTAGATAATAGAAGTAAAGTGGACATGGCCAGCGATTAAAGGGGTTGTGTAACTGTCACTACAGATTGGTTGACTAGCTGTGTCCTTCTCAGAAGGTGTACAGAGCTCCCAAGCCAACTGACAGGGAACCTTTTCTGCTTTTTCCTTACTCTGCTTTTGACCAATTAAAGATACCATGAACATCAGAGATACCGTTATTTATTTTAGATCTTAGAACAAATGGTGGTTCAAGCATGGGCATATGTCTTGTCAATTGCCGATAATATGACATTTTTTAAATAAACAAATCATATCCATAATGCTCAGTATATGCAGTCATTTGTTAGTAAATGTTAAATTCCATGCCTATTTGTAATTTTCCCCATCATTTTCTTTATGCACCAGTTTAAAAGGACAATCTAGTCAAAAATAAACTTTCATGATTCAGATAGAGCATGCAATTTTAAACAACTTTCCAATTTACTTTTAGCATTACATGTGCTTTGTTCTCTTGGTATTCTTAGTTGAAAGATAAACCTAGGTAGGCTCCTATGATAGTTTCTAAGTACTTTAAGGCTGCCTCTTATCACATGCTTTTTTATTTGCTTTTCACAACAGGGGAGTGCTAGTTCATGTGAGCCATATAGATAACATTGTGATTATGCCCGTGGATTGTGGCAGACTGCACTAATTAGCTAAAATGCAAGTCAATCCTATATAATAAATAAATAGTCATGTGATCAGGGGGCTATCAGCAGAGGCTTAGATAAAAGGTAATCACAGAGGTAAAAAGTATATTAATATAACTGTGTTGGTTATGCAAAACTGGGGAATGGGTAATAAAGGGATTATCTTTATTTTAAAACAATAACAATTGTATTGTAGACTGTCCCTTTAATATAACAGTGTTGGTTATGCAAAACTGGGGAATGGGTAATAAAGGGATTATCTTTGCAAACAATAAACAAAAATTCTTGTGTAGACTGTCCCTTTAAGGTTGAGGCAAGATATAGAGCACCAGAGTAAAATATAATTAGAAGAAAAAAAAACACAACTGAGACGTAACACAAAAGCAGATACAGTCACTATTATCCTATGGAGCCTTGTGCGCTGTCACTGAGCCTGCAAAGATTTATCGCTCATGTTCTGTGATAACAACACAATGTGAAACCCAAACTGTTATTTTCATTATTCAAATAGAGCATGGGATTTTAAACAAAGTCTCTAATTTACGTGTATTATCACATTTACTCATTCTATTGGTATTTTTTGTTGAACAACAGAGACGTAAACTCAGGAGCACTATATGGCAGCAGTTTTGTAAGAATGTTATCCATGTGCAAGAGCACTATATGGCAGCACTATTTCCTACTATGTAGTGCTTCAGATGCCTACCTAGGTATCTCTTCAACACAGAATATCAAGGGAACAAAACAAATTTGATAATAGAAGTAATTGGAATCTTTTAAAAAATGGTTTGCTCTGTCTGAATCACAGAAGAACATGTTTGGGTTGTATATCCCTTTAAAGGGAGAGAAAGGTCAACATTTAAATATAGATGGGTGCATGTCAGTTTTAGACACAAGCATTTTTGTAATCTAGGTCCATTAATAAAAAAAACAAAAGGCTTCTTGTGAGTGCCCTGTGCACACCACCCTTTCCCAGAGAGTCAGCCGTCTTCCCTGATACGGTACACACGAGCGCCCTGATGCTTTAGCCACACCTAGCATATGTGCGTATACCACTGAAACAGTAATAACTTTTACTAGAAGCATTTGTGCATCACAAACATTCTTCTATCTAAAATTGAAATGCACCACCCTCATTTTGGCCTTTCTAGCCATTTAAAGGGACAGTGTACTGTGATGTATTCTATCCTTTTTGCAGATAGCTACTTTACCATGATCCTCACATATACTGAGACATGAACCCCAACATTTTCCTTTTATGATTCAGATCAAGTGTAAACTTTCTAATTTACATCTATCGTCAAATGTTCTTTGTTCTATTGGTATCTTATGTTAAAAGGCAGGGATGTAAGCTCAGGAGCGTACAAATGTCAGGAACACTATATAGCAGCCGTTTTGCAAGCGCACTAGATGCCAGCACAATTACTATGGGAACAAATCAAATTTAATTATAGAAAAAAATCGGAAACTTTTTGTAAATTGTATGCTCTGTGCGAATTACAAAATAAATCTTTTGGTTTCGTATCCCTGTAAACACATTCACATAACCAACACGTGTAATAAAAAGGCAATGCAATAGCACTTCATTTGAATTACAGATAAGTAGGGTTTTTTTTCTGGCAAATGTCAGTTCGTTAATTCCTTCTTTTTTTTCCTGACCCTATATCATGTGACATCCATCAGCCAATCACAAAACACATATATATTGTGCACTCTTGCACATGTTCAGTAGAAGCTGATGCCTCAGAAAGTGTGCAAATAAAAAAAAATGTGCACATTTTGATAACAGAAGTAAATTGTAAAGCTTTTTTTTTTAAAAAAAATGATCAGAATCATGAAAGTGTTATTTGAGTGTCCCTTTAATTAACTGTTATAGAAAGGCTATGTAAACAAGAATGTTTATACATAAATCACTCTACCAGTGGGGGTTGGGCAGGGAGTCACTAAAATGTTGATTTCCCATTGTTCTCTCCAAGTATTTGTATATTGAGATAAGATAAGGAGGATTTTATGTAAATAATATAGAGATAATCTAATGAGGTCTGCTCTCCCTGGAAACTTAGCCCATTCTATTGGATTGTGATTTCAATAAACAGATATAGCTATTTCATATGCAAAAATAAACATACAAGGAACACCTCACCATATATTTTATACTCTGCAGCTGATAAAACAAATAATTGCAAAGACATTAAATGGAAAGCAATTTTACAGTACACTTTCTTTTTAATACGTAATCTTGAAATTCTAAAACAATAAATATACAAACTGGGGGAGCTGAAATTTTAAATGAAGACTACGTGTGACAACAATGTTGCCTTAGTATCAATCAAGAAAATAGAGAGACGCACTCACTGAGACAGAACAATAGCTAGAAAAACTTCTGTGCTTGTCCACAAGGCCAGTGCCACTCAGGGTGCAGTCTCTATCAATGTCAGGAACAATATTGCTGTGACATAAAGAATATGAGTACATCTCTGTATTAGTTTCAAGTTTAACATTTACACCAGTGTTTTTCAACCAGTGTGCCGTGAGAGATCCTCAGGTGTGCCGCGGCAGACTGACAACAGTGCGGGGTGTGCCTCTTTCAAATTTTGAAATATTGGGAGGTATGTGACAGGCTCATCAGGAATCATTTACAACCATGACATACTGACATTCATTCACAGACAATCATTATGATTGTGAATGAATGTCAATATGTCTTGTATAGTTTGTAGGAGGCATGGCATTACAGCACAGCAGTGTGTGGATATATATATCCTGTATTAGGCTACAATGTGTGATTTTCTAAACTTTTGGGATGGTGGTGTGCCACAGGATTTTTTAATGTAAAAAAGTGTGCCACGGCAAAGAAAAGGTTGCAAATCACTGATTTAGACAACTGTTGTCTCACTTTTTTTTCCAAGATAAAAAATTAACCATATTTAAATGTTGCTCATTCACATGAATGATACAAAAATGTAATACAATGTAACTTTCATGCAGGAACCCCATTTCTCAAGGCAGTGCTTTGTTTTATCCAGTACATATGGGCAGGTAAATGGAATGGTTGGGAAACACTGGTCTAGACCCACTGAAGGCTAACCTTGGTACCCCTGGTGTTCCAGAACTACATTTCCCATGATGCTCAACTAGACTGCAGAGTGCCTAAGTATCACGGTCTGACAAGGATAGCCATCACTAGTCTAGATTCTAGAACCACCCCCGAAATAACAGGAGTGCATCATAGCATTAGATATTGGCACTTGTTCTAGCCAAAATAATTACTTGTATTTTTGTAACCTCTTGCTTATTTTAAAACTTATTTATAGACAATCGGGCTGCTAGCATGGGGTGTCAATCAATTCGATTGTATACGATCAGGCGGATTGATGTCTGCAGCCTCAGAGGAGGCGTACGGGTTAAGGAGCAGCGTTCTTAAGACTGCTGCTTCTTAACTGCTGTTGCTGGCGAGCCTGAAGGCTCGCGCGGAAACAGCTGCATTGGGGCCGATTGACAGCTTGTTAAATTGGCCCCATAGACAGTATATAATGGTCTGTATTAAATGGACAGTATACTATAAAAAAAATTCCCTTAATGTGTTTCCAATTACTTTTTTTTTACAAGCTGCAAAGTATAAAATGTATGAGATTTGCTTTTTTAAGGCTTATTTGTGTATATGAATTAGCTGATTTTGTGTTTTGAAGCCATAACCTAATAAAATGGGTTGAGCTTCTAGGTATAATCAGATCTCATTACTTTATCACATTGTGTACATATACGTGCTTCTTTATCTTATATCTGTCCATAAACCAATCACTAATACTTTAGTATTTAATTGTATTACCATATTTCTTCTATAACCCACTGGGAGTGTAATTTCTTCTACTGGCTTGGTTTACACAATTTATCTATAGCTTGGCCTTGATGCCAATATAAGGGTAATGGAAATACTTGTAAACAATTTAATAAACTCCAGCAGGTAAAATGGGAACAAATTAAAGGGGAGACAATTTTTGAGTAAACTGTCCCTTTAATGAGGGTTGACACCTTTCTTGTAAAAAAAAAAATGCCGGCCTAGCTTATTAGCTTAAAGTGAAGGTCAATTTTGATCAATTAGTGCCCAGTTTTTAATAATCATATTAAAACAAGGGCACTTTAATTCATCATAATTGACATTTCACTCTTTTTCTTCAAAAACTTACCTTTTCATTCTGGCAGCCGCTCCAGCGATTCCCACGGCCGTCGGAAGCCTCTGCAGACATCAGAAATGACGAATCCGGCTTCTTCCAATCACTGCTTCCCTAGGCCTGATGCAACGCCGTGATTGGAGGAAGCCGGATTCGTCATTTTGGAACCGCGAAGACGGCTTGTGACGGGCGGAGGAAGTGCTGGAGCGGCTGCCAGGATTAAAAGGTAAGTTTTTGAATAAAACAAGTGAAATGTCAATTTTGATGAATTAAAGTGTCCTTGTTTTCAATAGGATTATTAAAAACCGGGCACTAATTCATCAAAATTGACCTTTACTTTAAATTTGCAGAAATAATTAGTCAGCATAATTTAAAATTTAAATTTGATAGGACTGATTTTATATGATGATTTGTTTATAATTAGACTCCATCCCACTCAGAACAAGTTTCACAATAACGAGGCTTTTATTTATTTATTCATTAAATTCTAAATTGACCTGAACTTTAAAAATACCGACCATTTTGGTAAAAAAAATATTGGCTGGTTGACAACCCTAACCACCGTATACATTTGCGATACCCGATTTCCCTAACTAAGTATATCAACGGTTATTAGAAGAACCCGTGATAAAGAGGTCCCACTGTAGTCATTACAAGCAGATAATATCAAGTCGATTTGTAAAAAAAAACATTTTAGATATTTTCTTAAAGAAATGGACTGTAATTTTATAATTATGCAGATAATTGTCTTCAATGCTGTATTGTTAAATGAAAAAATAAAACATAAAAAGGGACACAAGGTGACCAGCGCTGCTCCTACGCGGCTACACAGATGATGAAACACATTTTAAATCACTGCTCTTTGCAGGTTTTCAGGGACTTTTTTCCCTTAGCAGGTTACAGTATACCCCGCAGGTGCCAGCAAGCTGGCGATCTGAATCCAACAAGAGAATCCTGTCACTGTTAAAACAATTTGCACTCTGCTGGCTCAAGCACTGAGACTCCCCGCCAAGCCTGATAACTCGTATTGCTCCTGCTGATCAGACGAAAGCTTTTGTGTGAGCTCAATATGCCACTTAGTCCATATCATACAGGTAGCAGGAACAGAGTCTCATTCACAGCAAAAGAAAAACACATTTAGAAAGTTTGTCACTTATTCTTCCGTCCCCACCACATACCGGCCAGGAGCCTACAAAGTTTAGCTAGAATGTGCAACACAAGTAGGAAAATCTTAGATCAAGACGTCAATGGCCAATTGGAATTGTTCCTGTTTACAAATCATCACTTTCAGGAGTTTGGCATCAATGCACATTTTCACAGTGGCTCTAAATCAGAACATATTCATTAACTTTGAAAATGAAAGAGATAGTAAAGTATGATACAGACAGAGCATGCTATTGTAAACAAATTTCTAATTTGCTTCTATTATCCAACTTGCTTCCTTCTCTTGGTATCTTTTGTTGAAAGGCATACCTAGGTAGGTTTAGGAATGTATTACTGGGAGCTAGCGGCTCTTGTCATTGGTTCACGTGATGTATTATTCTAGCTCCCAGTAGTGCTTTGCTGCTCCACCAACAAAAGATAACAAGAGAATGAAGCAAATTTGTTATTAAAAGTAAAACAGAGAGTTGTTTAAAATTGTGTGATTTATATGAATCATTAAAAACAGGTGGGTTTCAGAATATGAAATGAAAATAAAGAATTATTTTAAAACAATAGGACTTTAAACAATCTTTAAAGAAGACAAAAAAACGTCTCTAGCAGTTTATCCCAGCCTCATTGAAGTTAAAGGGACACAAGTCAGGATTTAACTGTTATAATTCAGAAAGAGAATTTATAAATGAGAAAATATTAACAAATTATTAACACACAAACATCAGAGAGGGCAACATTACTACTATCAGTAATATAAGGGCAAGCAGTTTTGTAGTGACATTTGCGGATAACAGTGTTAGCGCACACATTTATGATAACTTTTATTGCTGGAATACCCTTGGTGAATATAACAATTGTTAAAGGTCAGATTTTAACCTACAAAGAAAATAAATATGGATTAAAGTGAAAGTCAATCCAAGTGTTTGTGAAAAGCTAGGATTTACCATTGGAACAAATAAAGGGGACTTTTAGTCATGAAGTATAAAATACTTCATGCAGAAAGCTCCTTTACTTGTTTCAACCGTTCGCCACACTGAGCTGCTCAAGCAGCCCACGGTAGAATGCTGTTTTGCTAAGAGGTGACATTTCCACCTTTTTAAAAAGAATTATTTTTTTTAGAAATAAAAAAACATTTGCTAAGGACTTGCTTAGCAAATGTTTTTTATTTCTTTGTGCAATTTCGGATTGTAACTTCAGTGTGGTAGTAGTTGTATGGTGGGGCCAGGGGTCCATAAAAACACATTTTATGAACTTTAAATGAGTAGTAGATTTTTTTTCTGACAATTTTAAAAGTTATGTCTTTTTCCACTCCCCCTGTACCATGTGACAGCCATCAGCCAAACACAAATGCATACACCTACCATGTGACAGCCATCCACAAATGCATACACACTTATACTTGCACATGCTCAGTAGGAGCTGGTGACTCAAAAAGTTTAAATATACAAAGACTGTGCACATTTTGTTAATGGAAGTAAATTGGAAAGTTGTTTAAAATGGCATGCTCTATCCGAATATTGAAAGTTTAATTTTGATTGAGTGTCCCTTTTTTAATGAGCATTTACAGGAAGTATCTATCAGCCAATCAGAATTAGCAGGAACTATCAGCCAATAAGTAGTATTGGTATTAAAATTTAGCTCTGAAAATAAAGCAATTTCTAACTCTGACTTTTCAAGGCTAACAACGCTACATATATGTCCCTAATTGTCTTTAATTGATAGCAACTGCAAAACAATTCCCTTTATACTAACGTTATGACAGTGACTAGCAGACTAAAGCCCAGATTAGCTCCTCCAATAAGGCAAAAGTAGGGTGGAGTTTGGCTTTTGGAAAAAAAATGCAGTAAAAAGGATGTTATTCTGTTTTTAAAAATGAAGACGTGGCTGACATGTAATTTTATAGCAACACAACAGAAAGGTCTTGTAACTACAAGGTGTTTACTGTCCCTTTAATGAGATATACAGTTCACAAGGTAAAAATGTATTTTAAAACAATCCCTAAAGAACTTTATAGAGTCTTTTCAGAAAAGAGAGCTTCAGAGAATTAGGCCCTAACTGTCAGAGGAGATAAGATAACGTAGGTTACAACATGGTTGCACCCAGTACAATTATAGACACTAGCATTTGACACATATTGTTTTAATACTTAGACAAATAAAAATGTATTAAAATGCATCTATGTACTCTCCACCTAATCATTGCTTTGAATAGATCATTATGTCTAGCATTTTAGTGTTCCTTTAAAAAATATACATTTTTGCAGCAGTTTTAACTTTTTGGAATTTGTTCCCTTTAAATAAGGTGCTGTCTTACCTCCTGGTATGGGAAGGAGACAAGCCCAGTACAATAAAGCACTGCATGACATGAGAGTTCTGCTACATTTACACCTTTTGCTTTGTATTTTATATTGATTTACACTTCAGATTAAAGTTTATTACATTAATAGAACATAAAATAGAAAGTGCAATGCTTAAATGTAATAATACTGAAAGGACCCAAATTGAAGTGTAAAGTAATGTAAAATACAAAGCACAACATGTAAATGAACAAAACTCTCATATCATGTAGTGCTATATTGCACTGGGCTTATCTGTCCTTTATATACAGAAATGAGAGAGATTTTGCAGTGCTGGAGAGTTCCACCCTTTTCTTTTGAGTATTCAGTGACTTCACCCCCTGTGAAGTCTGCACTACAATTTCTCTCCAAGCTGGAGAATCCTTTGATCATCAGACTTTTAGAGAGAACAATTAAAATTTAATATTTTAGTATCTCTCTTCCCCCCTTCCCTAACGGGAGTATAAAGTATAATTTAATCTTAACATTCTTGTTTACATATACTTTCTAGAACCAGTACTTAAGTACTTACATTTTCACTAAAGGTGGGGATACAACAGGTAAAATCAGCTATGTCAAAAAAGGTATATAAGCTTTTTTATAAACTATTTAATACACTCAAGTAGGTAAAGTAAATAGTTGGGAACTCATAAAAGGGGAGAATAAAATACAATACACTGTCCCTTTAATGCATACCCCACTGCCAAAACAATTGTTTTATTAGTTCAGTCATAGGGCGGTATGGCCAATCAGAAGTTGTTCCGCCCGCGCCATTGCAATGGTTAAACACATTTTACATAGTTATATTCAATAATAAAATACACATCAGGGCATTTATGTCCCTTTAATTGGGAGGTTGAGAAGATCATTATTTCCAAAGAGCTGGTTACTTTATTCCTTTAGGGGGGATGCAGAGGTATATGGTTACTTTAGGCCTGACCAATGGCAGATCTAGCACAGCACACTGATTAGTCAAAGTAACCAATAGCAGAACCCTTCACTCCTTTGTACCTTATATAAGTCAGAAAAAACACCCCTCACATAACATAACACAGTTTATTATCCTATGTGATTCCACCTATTCCATCTTTAATAGGAAAAACAAATATGGTTTAAAAAAAACAAAATCTGAAACAGCTGTTTATCAGACTAATATCACACAATTAATGAATGACAGTAAAGTTACAACAATGCAGTTTCCTAAAAACCCAACTCTACTCAGTATCACTCTTTGACACCCTATGCAATAAAAGTGAGAGGTGGGCTGTGATTCACCCCTTGGTTGCCAGAGAAATTTAAAAAAAAACACTGTGGTAGGGAGTAACCCCTTGGCTGCCAGAGCGGTCAGCAAAGCACTGCATTGTGGTAGATGGGCTGTGATTAATCCCTTAGTTACCAGAGAGGTCAGCAAAGCACTGCATTGTGGTAGATGGGCTGTGATTAACCCCTTAGTTACCAGAGCGGTCAGCAAAGCACTGCATTGTGGTAGATGGGCTGTGATTAATCCTTTAGTTACCAGAGAGGTCAGCAAAGCACTGCATTGTGGTAGATGGGCTGTGATTAACCCCTTAGTTACCAGAGCGGTCAGCAAAGCACTGCATTGTGGTAGGTGGGCTGTGATTAATCCCTTAGTTACCAGAGAGGTCAGCAAAGCATAGCATAACACTGACAGTGGTAGGGAGTAACCCCTTGGCTGCCAGAGCGGTCAGCAAAGCACTGCATTGTGGTAGATGGGCTGTGATTAATCCCTTAGTTACCAGAGAGGTCAGCAAAGCACTGCATTGTGGTAGATGGGCTGTGATTAATCCCTTAGTTACCAGAGAGGTCAGCAAAGCATAGCATAACACAGACAGTGGTAGATGAGCTGTGAAGAACCCCTCGGCTGCCAGAGAGGGTAGTAAAGCACTGCATAACACTGACAGTGGTAGATGGGCTGTGAGTAACCCATTGGTTGCCAGAGCAGTCTGCAAAGCACTGTACAACTATGGGATGCAGTTGTCTTTAGTTAAGGGATTACATGTTCTGCCAGTGAACTCAGAAGAGGATCAGTTATCAGACAAGGGGAAGGGGCAAAACTAAAAATGTTATGAATGTGCTCACTGAGGTTCTAACATTATAGTATTATAGCAGCAGGTGCTATTAAAGCTCGCCAAGAACAGACTAAACAAAATAGGCCAAAGTTATTTATTAGTGGAATGAGCTACACGGCAGATTAGTTTAATCATGAAGCAGCAGGGTGGGCAGGCCCATGATATTTTGGAAAAGAGCGTTTACTGCAGGCGCTGATATATATTTTAAGTGACATAAAATTCTTCCGTGTTGAAATGCTCAAATTACCAGACATCATATGTTTTTACTTCAAGTTATCCAATTTCTATATGATAAAATGTGATGCATTCTAAATGTGTAAATGCTACGTTCAGTTGGTGGTGCCATTAAACAATGTGATATGCTCTAATTTGCTGCAGGGGTAGACAAATAGGTTTACAATTTAGGAACCAGTAAAAATATTTAGGAGCCTGAAAATGGTATTTATTTCATGTAATTGGCAAGAGTCCATGAGCTAGTGACGTATGGGATATACATTCCTACCAGGAGGGGGCAAAGTTTCCCAAACCTCAAATGCCTATAAATACACCCCTCACCACACCCACAATTCAGTTTTACAAACTTTGCCTCCTATGGAGGTAGTGAAGTCAGTTTGTGCTTGATTTTTATGATTTCTTCTATGATAAGCGCTTCTAAGCATTCTGAAGCCCAATTCCTCTCAGAGTACAGTGTTTGTCAGAGGGATGTGACGGGAGTATCGCTTTTTGATTTTATGGTTTTCCTCACGGGAAATATTTTCAAAGGTTCTCTGTTATCGGTCGTAGGGATTCATCTCCTACCTCCCTTTTCAGATCGACGAGATACTCTCATATACCATTACCTCTGCTGATAGTTTTCAGTACTGGTTTGGCTATCTGCTATATGTGGATGGGTGTCTTTCGGTAAGTATGTATCATTGTTTAAGACACTCTCAGCTATGGTTTGGCGTTTTATGTATTAATATAAAGTTTTAAATATATGTATTTTACTTATATTTGCCATGAGTCAGGTCTATGTATAGTTCCTTTTGCAGGCTAAACGGTTTCAGTATAGGAATAATGTTGGGAAGTTTATTTAAACTTTTTTATTACCTGGGGTTCAGTCTTTTTCTAATTTGACTTGTTTTTCCATTTTTTTCGTGGGCAAATCTAGGTTCGCAAGGACACAAAATGCTGTTTTTTATTGCGTCATTCTTGGTGCAAAAATTTTTTGGTGCAAAGTTGCGCCTTTGATGATGCAAATTTCGTAATTTCCTGCGTCTTTGTTGACGCTAGTTGTTTTGGCGCGAAAATTGCATTTGTTATGATGCGAGTTGTGTCATTTTTCTGGTGTTGGTTTTGCGCCAAAAATGTTTAACTTTCTTTTGCGTAATGCGTCATTCTTGGCGCCAAATTTAGTTATTGTGCCTCTCTACCTCTATTGCTTGCTGTTTTCATGAATTTGAAAGCTATTATGCCTGCTTTTTTACTTTATTTTTCTATCTACTGAAACTGTTACATTGTGGAAATTGAATGTTTTGCCTAATGTTATTTTTCTTTTTCTGTTACTTTTTGCGAGATGTCTCATTCTGATCCTGGCTCTGATGTTACTGTAGAAACTATGATGCCCTGAAACATAATTCTACACAGCTAAGTGTGTTCTTTTTATTATTAAGCTGTTGTTATTTTCTCCAGCTCAATTATGTGGCATTTATTTATTTTATTTTATGCTAATAATGTTTCTACATCTACAATGACATTTACTGTTTTTACTTACTCAGTTCATGTACTTGGATTTCATCTGCAAATATCACATGCTATTGCTTTTATCATAAAAGGTTATGACTGCTATTATGCCTTTAAATAAACTTACAAAGTCTTTTCAAAATTGTTAAGATATAATTAATTTTGTTCTGACCGACAGCATACTTAATTTTATTCTACTGATGAAGGTTTTCTTAGGTTCAAAGGATCGTGTATCAGAGACAGTTTTGTTAAAAATTCTCCTTATTTCTTATTTGCTCACTTTGTTCTTTGTTAAGGAAAATGTGTTATTTTTAGCATTTAGGAGCCTAGTCCTCCTATTAACTGTGTTATTTTAAAATCTGGATTTTAAGATTTTAAATTTGCTCTTGAGGTTTTTTCCTATTCAAGATACTATCTGTATTATGTTCTAAAGAATGGTTTATCCTGATTCCCTTTTGGGACTGTACTACTATTTCTATGGAAATTGGTACTTATTTTTAGGATTCTTTAGAGTTTGAATATAACCTTAGTAGAGCATATTCACGTACTGTTTATATTTTTAGCTCAGCTTTATCTGTGGCTGACATTACTGTTCTTTCAACCTTTTGTTGAACAGTTAGCATAAGCAGTTTTAGATTCTCAAGTATATAACTCTGTTTATTTACTTCTAATGTATTCCTTGTATTATATGTTTACTATATCTATTATTATGATTTCAAATATTTTTTATTATCGCTAGCTTGTTAGGATAATAATTTGCTTGATTTCTATTATCTCCTCTATTTGGAGGTTTAGAGTTTTTTCTGCCCTACTTTTAGTCCAGTGATGTAGATCAGTTGGTGAATGTCCTGACTACAAATGCTTGTTCTAGATCCAAGGGTCATAGATACATATTCCGGCATGGTTAATACAGCCCTTTGAGGTCAATTTATTGTGTACCATTTATTTGGGTAATAATAACAACTGTTTTATCAGCTGCTAATTTGGTTAACTCCGAGTGTAAGCACTGAAAAAAAGTTTTTTTTTGTATCCTTCTGGGAGAAAAACGCTATATAAAATACTAGTTATTAGTCTGCCTGAAGGTTCGGTTCTCAAACCAGTCCTTCTGGTGGGGGGTAGATTAGATTGTTTTTGGATGAACTCAGTCCAAAATCTATATTATTCTTAGGGTTTGAATAGATTTTTAGAATGAGACCTTCTATGGGAAGAATCTCTCTCAGTACACTCTGAATTTTTTTCAGGAGTGATTATACCAGTTCTTTAGTAAAAACAGGGATTGGGTTTCTATTCAATTCTATTCTTTGTCCCAAAGAAGAGAGGTTGAGAGGTTTATTCAGTCCAATCTTGGTTCTGAAGACTTTATATTGTTTTGTTAGAGTCTCAACTTTCAAATTGGCGATTATAAGGACTATTATGCCTTTTTGTTCAGCAAGATCATTTCATGTTATTTCCATTTTACAGGATGTTTATCCTCATATTTTATTTCATTCAGACCACTTGTGGATTCTGAGAATCTCTTTTTTAGATAAGCTTTACCAATTTGTCACTTTTCCATTTGGTCTAGTGGCAGCTTTATGATTCTTTTCAAAGGTTCTGGTGCCCTTCTTTCTGTAATAAGATAGTATGGTATTGTGATGATTCCTTATTTGGATGGTATCTTGGTATTAGCTTAATCTTTTCTTTTATTGGAATCTCTCATGAATCAACTAGTTTTGTTTCTTCAAGACATGGTTAGAGGATTTAATTTACCTAAGAGTTTGTGATTCCAACGACAAGGATCACCTCTTTTTGGGTTTCTAGATGGATTCTGTGTTCATGTCTTTGTCTTTATTGGAGAAAAGTCAATTGTAATTGGTGTTAGCCAGTCTAACTTACAGTCTAGAACATTCCTTTCAGTGGCTATGTGCATGGAAGTTTTAGGTCTCATAGCTGCAGCATTGGGCGTGGTTCCCTTTGCTCGTTTTTCCTCTGAGACCTCTTTTGCTTTGCATACTGAATCAATGGTGCAGGGATTGTTTTCAGATATCACAGTTGATATTCTTAAACCGTAACACTCAACTCTCTCTGTTTTGGTGATTAGACTATCATCGTTTCCAATCGAGGCGAGGTTTCCAATCGATATTTTAGAACTCTGTGCTATTTTCAGAGCTTTTCAGGCTTGGCTTCTTTTAGGAGATAACTTTTCAATTTGCTTTCAGACAGACAATATCACAGCTGTGGCATATGTCAATCATCAAATAGGGACTCACAGTTCCTTAGCAATTTAGAAGTATCTTGAATACATTCTTAGATGGAGTTCATCTCCTGTCTAATTTCTAGACATTTGGGAGGTGGATTATCTCAGCCGTCAGTCTTTACATCCAGGAGAGTGGTATCTCTATACCGATGTGTTTTCTCAATTTCCCAGGTACCTTTTCAGGTCCAGGGATCATCAGGCAGAAATGGTGGATGCATTAGCAGTGTCTTGGTTTTGCAATCCGACTACATCTTTCCGCCTCTGTTTTTTTCTTCTACGGGTGATTTCCAAGATCATATTGGAATAGTCTCATGTGTTTCTGATAGCATCAGCCTGGCCTCACAGGTTTTGGTATGTAGATCTTGTTCAGATGTCCAGTTGCCATCTTTGGCCAGTCCTCTTGTTTTAGGGGCTATTTTTCCATCGGGATCTCAAATTACTAATTTGATGGGATGGAAATTGATTAGTGTTTAGTCATAGAGGTTTCTCTGACTCAGTTTTTATCACTATGTTGCAGGCTTATAAGTCTGTTTCAAGGAACATGTATTATCAGGTTTGGAAAAACCTATATTTTATGGTGTTCTCATAAATTCTCTTGATAAGTTTGTCTGCAAATTTTTTGAAGGGACAAATCTCTTTTCTTTCTGTTTTATTTCCTAGAAAGATTGTTTAAACTTCCTGATATTCACGGTTTTGTTCAGGCTGGTTGGTATCAAGCCTGTTCATTTATTAATTTCTCATTTTTGGAGTCTTATTTGGTTTAAAGATTTTGCAGGCTCTTTCTTTTGAGCCTATATTTTCTTTGAAGATTATCCACTTTCTCTTGTGTGTCTCCTTATCTGATTTTTTCATCTAGATAAGTTGTTTTGTGGACTTCTTTTTTTCCTAAGGTTAAACAACATTAGTAGAGAATTTGTTGTTCCTTCTTTGTGTCCTAATCCTAAAGAATTCTTTAAGAGTTCTTTACATCCTTCGGATGTGGTAAGAGCTTTATAATTCTATATCAAGGTTACTGGGATTTCAGAAGACTTCTAGAATATTTTTTTGTTTTTCTGGTTCCAGAAAAGCTTAGAAATCCTCTGCCATTTCTTTAGCATCCTTGTTAAAGCTTTTGCTTTTCAAGGCTTATTTGGGGGCAGGGCAGGCTCCGCCTCAGAGATTTACAGCTCATTCTACTAAATTCAGTAGCCATTTCTTGGGCTTTTTCAGAATGAAGCTTCAGTTGATCAAATTTGCAAATCAGTAATTTGGTCTTCTTTGCATACTTTTATTGTTTTTACCATTTTGATGTATTTTGCTTGTTCTGAAGCAGTCTTTGGTAGAAAAGTTCTTTAGGCAGCTGTCTCAGTTTGATTCTACTACTTTTGATTTAAGTTTTTTTAAGAAAAACTTAATTATTGTGTGGATTTAGTTTCTCAGTGAAAATAGCTGTTGTTATTGTATCCATCCCTCTCTAGTGACTCTTCTGTGGACTTCCACATTTTGGTTATTGCTATCCCATACGTCACTAGCTCATGGACTCTTGCCAGTTACATAAATTATGTTTTCATTCATGTAAG
>NC_069507.1:225434549-225477049 GCF_027579735.1 Bombina bombina | reverse complement strand
TAATAGTAAATTGGAAAGTTGTTTAAAATTGTATTCTCTATCTGAATCACGAAAGAAAAATTTTGGGTTTCATGTCCCTTTAAGCAACTTTCTAATTGACTCCTATTATCCATTTTTCTTCATTCTCTTGCTATCTTTATTTGAAAAAGCAGGAATCTAAGCTAAGGAGCCGGACCATTTTTGGTTCGGACCTTGGGTAGCGCATTCTGATTGGTGGCTACATTTAACCACCAATCAGAAATCGCTTGCCAGGTGCTGAACCAAAATGGACCGGCTCCTTAGCTTAGATTCCTGCTTTTTCAAATAAAGATAGCAAGAGAATGAAGAAAAATTGCTAATAGGAGTAAATTAAAAAGTTGCTTAAAGTTGTATGCTCTATCTGAATCATGAAAGAAAAAAATGGGTTTAGTATCCCTTTAAATGTATATCCTACTACTGCTTAATGAGCATTTACAAGAAGTATCTATCAGCCAATCAGAATTAGCAGGAACTATCAGCCAATAAGTAGTATTGGTATTAAAATCTAGCTCTGAAAATAAAGCAATTTCTAACTCTGACTTTTCAAGGCTAACAATGCTACATATATGTCCCTAATTGTCTTTAATTGTTAGCAACTGCAAAACAATTCCCTTTATAATAACGTTATGACAGTGACTAGCAGACTAAAGCCCAAATTGGCTCCGCCAATAAGGCAAAAGGAGGGTGGAGTTTGGCTTTTGAAAAAAATAATGCAGTAAAAAGGATGTTATTCTGTTTTTAAAAATGAAGACGTGGCTGATATGTAATTTTATATGAGATATACAGTTCACAAGGTAAAAATGTAAATTTAAAACAATCCCTAAAGAACTTTATAGAGTCTTTTCAGAAAAGAGAGCTTCAGAGAATTAGGCCCTAACTGTCAGAGGAGATAAGATAACGTAGGTTACAACATGGTTGCACCCAGTACAATTATAGACACTAGCATTTGACACATATTGTTTTAATACTTAGACAAATAAAAATGTATTAAAATGCATCTATGTACTCTCCACCTAATCATTGCTTTGAATAGATCATTATGTCTAGCATTTTAGTGTTCCTTTAAAAAATATAAATTTTTGCAGCAGTTTAAACTTTTTGGAATTGTGTCCCTTTAAATAAGGTGCTGTCTTCCATCCTGGCATATCACAGTTATGAGTCATGTATAAAGCACGCTCGTATAAAAGTTTAACAACTGTTTAACCCCTGTACGAACAGGTTGCACATATTTGGTTAGAATCTATGAATAATGTATTGTATACCTTATAATTGGGTTCATTACCAAGAACACGGAATGCAGATATGTTACTATTTCCATTAAATTCATTAGGTTAAGAGGGACATTCCAGCCAAAACTGGAATCCACATATATGCATTTGAATAGAAACATTTTTGTAATATACTTGTTTGCCAAAAAATGCTTCTAATAAAAGCTATAGTGGTTTCAAAAGTGTATTTACATATGCACCATGCACCAGCATTTTAAATAGCACTTGCATTGAGAGCCTAAAGGTGCTTGTAACATCTGGTAGTGACTCAATTTGTTAATTGTCTGACATGATACAAGCCCCATTGGTGTTCTGAGTAGCTGCAGTATTTAAAATGCTGGTGCACTGAGAATATCTAGCTATGCTTCACATGCACGTGCAGAGAAAAAAAAAACAGTGATAACTTTTACTAGAAGCATTTTTGACAATACATGTTTATTGCAAATATGTTTCTATTCAAAGATGTAATTCTTCTCTGTGCCTTTAAATTTTGATCAGAATGTCCCTTTAATATTTTTCCAAAATGAAAATAAAGAAGCAAAGAAAGGAACACAGAAAACTGTGAAAATATAGTTATTATTAACCTTCAAACTGTAGTTAAAAATGTCCCATCCAAAAATATTTCATATTTTAATTTCCTTAAAGCACCAATTATCCAGATCTATGAATAACCTCTTTGTAAGGATTTAAATCTCCAACACTTTTGAAACACACACTGATCGTGCAAAAGGAAGATTTTCCTATTTACCAGTAGAACTTTCATACTTAATGTGGAAAGCAAACTTTTAGAATTTGGAAAATGTAGATCAAATTACAAATAAAACCATTAACGTATTAAACGTCTGAGGAGTTATTTGACTGTTCATGCAATATCTTTGTATTCATAAAATCTTCTGAAATGGTAAAAACGACATATGATTTTGTCTTGATACTTTATTATATTACACAAATTCACTGTTAAGTATGAAATAGTAAGGATTTTTCTAGCACTGTATAATATAATGAAATAAACACATATAGAAAATTAAAGGGATAGGAAACACAAAATGTGTTTTTCATGATTCAGATTAGGGCTGCACGATTAATCTCATATGCGATTTAAAACCGCGATTAATCGACACGATTTAAAAACCGCGAGCGTACACTATTTTTTTTTATTTCTCTGTTCGTCATGAAAACAGGCGGAGAGGGAGGATGAGAGGGACCAGTGTGCGGCCGTGGGCGGACCCGAGAATGCCCGCAAAACGGCCATTATTGCAGAGTGTGTGGGAGCAACAGGCCTTCATCTGGGAGTGTAGTGGCGGTGGTCAAGCGGTGGGACATGCGCTCAAAGTTGTGAGCAATAAAGCGAGTGGTGTACAAAAACTTTAAAGTGCCTTTTTTTTATATTAACTTCTGTGACGCATAGCATTGATTACATTCCCTGTCTGTGTGAATTTTAAAATATATTTTAATTATATATGTTCAGTGTAGGATGTTCGAATTGTAAATAATATATTGTTAATATAAATAAATACCAGATAAATGATAGATGATGATATAGAGATAGATACTTAGATAGATGATAATTATTATATTTTTAATATATAATTGAGTTGAGTGTAGAAGATAGATCAATCATCATACACAGTGGTGCAGTGCACAACAATATCTTTAAGTTTAGTATTTTTTTCCTCTAGGTGTTAATTTTTAAATTACATTTACCATTATCCTTATTATAATAGTTTGCAGTCCAGTAGTGTACGATACCACAAATATTTTTTGGTAAGAACTGGCCAGCTAATTTAATTTCAATTAGCTTTGTATGTGTTGAGTTCACTTGTTTGTATTATATACTCTAACTATAACTGTTCTTAGGGTTCTGTTATGTACTACAGAATAGCTATGTGATGTAATATGACAGGCTGCAGGATGTCAGGATTGAAGTTGTCAAAACCACATCCCTCATGCTTGCCTGGACAGTCACTCATCTAAAAGAATAACAAATGCAGCCATGTGTGTATTGTACTACCTTTACTGCACTTATACACAAATCATACTGCTGTAAAGTCAGCACTTTTCAGGTTTCTCCATGCTTACACTGCTTCATATGTTAATCGTACCACAGCTAGACTGAATGCCCAAGAAAACATGACAATGTTGTGTCAGAAGAGCTAAGAACTGGCTAGTGTCTACTATGTAACCACAGCACAGGCAGCTAATTTTATTTGAACTATTTTGTGGTTTGTATTTTTATGCTCCAAGAGTGTATTGGACATTGAGAAACAAGTACATTAAGATTCTGTAGTGTTAAATACATTTTTTATTTAAAAAAATTAAGGCGTTAGTCATTTATAAGAAAATTGGGTCCAAAATCGCGATTTTTATTTTTGCTCATATCGCACAGCCATAATTCACGTATAGCATAGATTTTTAAACAAATGTCCAATTTAGTTCTATTTTCAATATTTGCTTCATTCTCTTAGTATCCTTTATTGAATGAGCAGCAATGCATTACTGAACACATCATTAAGCCAATAACAATAAGCATTTATGTGCAGCCACCAATAAGCAGCTAGCTCCCAGCTTCTGAGTCTACTTAGGTATGATTCTCAACAAAGAATACTAAGAGAAGAAAGCAATTTAGATAATAAAAGTAAATTGGAAAGTTGTTTTAAATTGTATGTTCTATATGAATCATGAAGGGAAAAACAATTGATTTTATGTCCTTGTATAGTGTTGCAGAACCTGTCAATGCATTAAAAAAAACATAATTTATGCTTACCTGATAAATTTATTTCTCTTGTAGTGTATCCAGTCCACGGATCATCCATTACTTGTGGGATATTCTCCTTCCCAACAGGAAGTTGCAAGAGGATCACCCACAGCAGAGCTGCTATATAGCTCCTCCCCTCACTGCCATATCCAGTCATTCGACTGAAACAAGACGAGAAAGGAGAAACCATAGGGTGCAGTGGTGACTGTAGTTTAATTAAAATTTAGACCTGCCTTAAAAGGACAGGGCGGGCCGTGGACTGGATACACTACAAGAGAAATAAATTTATCAGGTAAGCATAAATTATGTTTTCTCTTGTTAAGTGTATCCAGTCCACGGATCATCCATTACTTGTGGGATACCAATACCAAAGCTAAAGTACACGGATGATGGGAGGGACAAGGCAGGAACTTAAACGGAAGGAACCACTGCCTGTAGAACCTTTCTCCCAAAAACAGCCCCGAAGAATCAAAAGTGTCAAATTTGTAAAATTTTGAAAAGGTGTGAAGCGAAGACCAAGTCGCAGCCTTGCAAATCTGTTCAACAGAGGCCTCATTTTTAAAGGCCCAGGTGGAAGCCACAGCTCTAGTAGAATGAGCTGTAATCCTTTCAGGGGGCTGCTGTCCAGCAGTCTCATAGGCTAAGCGTATTATGCTCCGAAGCCAAAAGGAGAAAGCTTGTCAAAGCTTTTTGACCTCTCCTCTGTCCAGAGTAAACGACAAACAGAACAGATGTTTGACGAAAATCTTTAGTAGCCTGTAAGTAAAACTTCAAGGCACGAACTACGTCCAGATTATGCAAAAGACGTTCCTTCTTTGAAGAAGGATTAGGACACAATGATGGAACAACAATCTCTTGATTGATATTCCTGTTAGAAACCACCTTAGGTAAAAACCCAGGTTTGGTAAGCAGAACTACCTTGTCTGAATGAAAAATCAGATAAGGAGAATCACAATGTAAGGCAGATAACTCAGAGACTCTTTGAGCCGAGGAAATAGCCATCAAAAACAGAACTTTCCAAGATAAAAGTTTAATATCAATGGAATGAAGGGGTTCAAACGGAACTCCCTGAAGAACTTTAAGAACCAAGTTTAAGCTCCACGGGGGAGCAACAGTTTTAAACACAGGCTTAATCCTAACCAAAGCCTGACAAAATGCCTGGACGTCTGGAACTTCTGCCAGACGCTTGTGCAAAAGAATAGACAGAGCAGAGATCTGTCCTTTTAAAGAACTAGCTGATAAGCCTTTGTCCAAACCCTCTTGGAGAAAGGACAATATCCTAGGAATCCTAACCTTACTCCATGAGTAACTCTTGGATTCACACCAATAAAGATATTTACGCCATATCTTATGGTAGATTTTCCTGGTGACAGGCTTCTGAGCCTGTATTAAGGTATCAATGACTGACTCGGAGAAGCCACGCCTTGATAGAATCAAGCGTTCAATCTCCATGCAGTCAGTCTCAGAGAAATTAGATTTGGATGATTGAAAGGACCTTGTATTAGAAGGTCATGCCTCAGAGGCAGAGTCCATGGTGGAAGAGATGACATGTCCACTAGGTCTGCATACCAGGTCCTGCGTGGCCACGCAGGCGCTATCAGAATCACTGATGCTCTCTCCTGTTTGATTTTGGCAATCAGTCGAGGGAGCAGAGGAAACGGTGGAAACACATAGGCCAGGTTGAAGAACCAAGGAGCTGCTAGAGCATCTATCAGCGTTGCTCCCGGGTCCCTGGACCTGGATCCGTAACAAGGAAGCTTGCCGTTCTGGCGAGACGCCATGAGATCCAGTTCTGGTTTGCCCCAACGATGGACCAGTTGAGCAAACACCTCCGGATGGAGTTCCCACTCCCCCGGATGAAAAGTCTGACAACTTAGAAAATCCGCCTCCCAGTTCTCTACGCCTGGGATGTGGATCGCTGACAGGTGGCAAGAGTGAGACTCTGCCCAGCGAATTATCTTTGAGACTTCTAACATCGCTAGGGAACTCCTGGTTCCCCCTTGATGGTTGATGTAAGCCACAGTCGTGATGTTGTCCGACTGAAATCTGATGAACCTCAGTGTTGCTAACTGAGGCCAAGCTAGAAGAGAATTGAATATTGCTCTTAACTCCAGAATAATTATTGGGAGGAGTTTCTCCTCCTGAGTCCACGATCCCTGAGCCTTCATGGAGTTCCAGACTGCGCCCCAACCGAGAAGGATGGCATCTGTTGTTACAATCGTCCAATCTGGCCTGCGAAAGGTCATACCCTTGGACAGATGGACCCGAGAAAGCCACCAGAGAAGAGAATCTCTGGTCTCTTGATCCAGATTTAGTAGAGGGGACAAATCTGAGTAATCCCCATTCCACTGACTTAGCATGCATAATTGCAGCGGTCTGAGATGCAGGCGCGCAAATGGCACTATGTCCATTGCCGCTACCATTAAGCCGATTACTTCCATGCACTGAGCCACTGACGGGCGTGGAATGGAATGAAGGACACGGCAAGCATTTAGAAGTTTTGATAACCTCGACTCCGTCAGGTAAATTTTCATCTCTACAGAATCTATAAGAGTCCCTAGGAAGGAGACTCTTGTGAGTGGTGATAGAGAACTCTTTTCCACGTTCACTTTCCACCCATGCGACCTCAGAAATGCCAGAACTATCTCTGTATGAGACTTGGCAATTTGAAAGCTTGACGTCTGTATCAGGATGTCGTCTAGATACGGAGCCACCGCTATGCCTCGCGGTCTTAGAACCGCCAGAAGTGAGCCCAGAACCTTTGTAAAAATTCTCAGGGCAGTGGCCAACCCGAAGGGAAGAGCTATAAATTGGTAATGCCTGTCTAGAAAGGCAAACCTTAGGAACCGATGATGATCTTTGTGAATCGGTATGTGAAGGTAGGCATCCTTTAAGTCCACTGTGGTCATGTACTGACCCTCTTGGATCATGGGTAGGATGGTCCGAATAGTTTCCATTTTGAATGATGGAACTCTGAGGAATTTGTTTAAGATCTTTAGATCCAAGATTGGTCTGAAGGTTCCCTCTTTCTTGGGAACCACAAACAGATTTGAATAAAATCCCTGTCCGTGTTCCGTCCGCGGAACTGGATGGATCACTCCCATTACTAGGAGGTCTTGCACACAGCTTAGGAATGCCTCTCTCTTTATCTGGTTTGCTGATAACCTTGAAAGATGAAATCTCCCTTGTGGAGGAGAAGCTTTGAAGTCCAGAAGATATCCCTGAGATATGATCTCCAACGCCCAGGGATCCTGAACATCTCTTGCTCACGCCTGGGCGAAGAGAGAAAGTCTGCCCCCCACTAGATCCGTTTCCGGATAGGGGGCCGTTCCTTCATGCTGTCTTGGGGGCAGCAGCAGGCTTTCTGGCCTGCTTGCCCTTGTTCCAGGACTGGTTAGGTTTCCAGGCCTGTCTGGAATGAGCAACAGTTCCCTCTTGTTTTGAAGCGGAGGAAGTTGATGCTGCTCCTGCCTTGAAATTTCGAAAGGCACGAAAATTAGACTGTTTGGCCTTTGATTTAGCCCTGTCCTGAGGAAGGGTATGACCCTTGCCTCCAGTAATGTCAGCAATAATTTCCTTCAAGCCAGGCCCGAATAAGGTCTGCCCCTTGAAAGGAATGTTGAGTAATTTAGACTTTGAAGTCACGTTACATTCAATGGAGCTGTCTGGATGGCCTCTTCCAGGGCCTCAAACCAGAATGCCGCCGCAGCAGTGACAGGCGCAATGCATGCAAGGGGCTGTAAAATAAAACCTTGTTGAATAAACATTTTCTTAAGGTAACCCTCCAATTTTTTATCCATTGGATCTGAAAAAGCACAACTGTCCTCAACCGAGATAGTGGTACGCTTTGCTAAAGTAGAAACTGCTCCCTCCACCTTAGGGACCGTCTGCCATAAGTCCCATGTAATGGCGTCTATTGGAAACATTTTTCTAAATATAGGAGGTGGGGAAAAGGGCACACCGGATCTATCCCACTCCTTGCTAATAATTTCTGTAGGCCTTTTAGGTATAGGAAAAACGTCAGTACACACCGGCACCGCATAGTATCTATCCAGCCTACACAATTTCTCTGGAATTGCAACTGTGTTACAGTCATTCAGAGCAGCTAATACCTCCCCAAGCAATACACGGAGGTTCTCAAGCTTAAATTTAAAATTAGAAATCTCTGAATCAGGTTTCCCCGAGTCAGAGATGTCACCCACAGACTGAAGCTCTCCGTCCTCATGTTCTGCATACTGTGACGCAGTATCAGACATGGCTCTAACAGCATTTGCACGCTCTGCATCTCTCCTAACCCCAGAGCTATCGCGCTTGCCTCTTAATTCAGGCAATATAGATAATACCTCTGACAGGGTATTATTCATGATTGCAGCCATGTCCTGCAAGGTAATCGCTATGGGCGTCCCTGATGTAATTGGCGCCATATTAGCGTGCGTCCCCTGAGCGGGAGGCGAAGGGTCTGACACGTGGGGAGAGTTAGTAAGCATAACTTCCCCCTCGACAGAACCCTCTGGTGATAATTCTTTTATAGATAAAGACTGATCTTTACTGTTTAAGGTGAAATCAATACATTTAGTACACATTCTCCTATGGGGCTCCACCATGGCTTTCAAACATAATGAACAAGTAGGTTCCTCTGTGTCAGACATGTTTAAACAGACTAGCAATGAGACTAGCAAGCTTGGAAAACACTTTAAAACAAGTTTACAAGCAATATAAAAAACGTTACCGCGCCTTTAAGAAACACACATTTTCCCAAACTTTGAAATAACAGTGAAAAAATGCAGTTACACTAACGAAATTTTTACAGTGTATGTAATAAGTTAGCAGAGCATTGCACCCACTTGCAAATGGATGATTAACCCCTTAATACCAAAAACGGAATAACAAATGACAAAAACGTTTTTTAAACAGTCACAACAACTGCCACAGTTCTACTGTGGCTTTTTACCTCCCTCAATACGACTTTTGAAGCCTTTTGAGCCCTTCAGAGAAGTCCTGGATCATGCAGGAAGAAGCTGGATGTCTGTGTCTGTAATTTTTGCTGTGCAAAAAAAAACGCCAAAATAGGCCCCTCCCACTCATATTACAACAGTGGGAAGCCTCAGGGAACTGTTTCTAGGCAAAATTCAAGCCAGCCATGTGGAAAAAACTAGGACCCAATAAGTTTCATCACCAAACATATGTAAAAAACGATTAAACATGCCAGAAAACGTTTTAAAATACACTTTTATAAGAGTATGTATCTCTATCAATAAGCCTGATACCAGTCGCTATCACTGCATTTAAGGCTTTACTTACATTACTTCGGTATCAGCAGCATTTTCTAGCAAATTCCATCCCTAGAAAAATATTTTAACTGCACATACCTTATTACAGGAAAACCTGCACGCTATTCCCCCTCTGAAGTTACCTCACTCCTCAGAATATGTGAGAACAGCAAAGGATCTTAGTTACTTCTGCTAAGATCATAGAAAACGCAGGCAGATTCTTCTTCTAAATACTGCCTGAGATAAACAGTACACTCCGGTACCATTTAAAAATAACAAACTTTTGATTGAAGAAATAAACTAAGTATAAAACACCACAGTGCTCTTACGACCTCCATCTTAGTTGAGAGTTGCAAGAGAATGACTGGATATGGCAGTGAGGGGAGGAGCTATATAGCAGCTCTGCTGTGGGTGATCCTCTTGCAACTTCCTGTTGGGAAGGAGAATATCCCACAAGTAATGGATGATCCGTGGACTGGATACACTTAACAAGAGAAATATAAAATAAAAATAAATAAATATATATATATATATATATATATACACATATGGGCCTATTTATCAAGCCGCCAACCGCAAATACGCTGGAATTTCACAACGTAATTGTGGAGAGCTTGGTTCACCTTATTTATCAAACCCTACAGACCGGCAAAAGTAGAATTTTGTGACATAACATACGATCCGTTGGTCTCAGTCCAACACAGATCGATGCTTACGTCACTACAGATGTTCCGAATGCAAATTCGACACTATCAGACTACTTTTGCTAGTTAACAAATATCTACCAGGTACGCTCACGGCTATTCTGGCCCAGCGTACCTGGTTTTCAATCCGCTGCCCTCGAGGCGGCGGATGCCATAGGAATCAATGGGAGTCTGAAAGCAGTGAAAGCTCATGTTCGCTGCTGCCCGATATCCCATTGATTTCTATGGGAGAATAAAACTTATGTTTACACCTAACACCCTAACATGTACCCCGAGTCTAAAAACACCCCTAATCTGCCTCCCCGACACTGTCGCTACCTACATAAAGTTATTAACTCCTATCCCGCCGCTCCCGGAGCCCACCGCAACTAAATAAAGTTATTAACCCCTAAACCTAACAACCCGCTAACTTTATATTAAATATTAGCTCATCCCTATCTTATAATCAATTTAAACTTACCTTTAAAATTAAACTATATTAAACTAATAATTAACCTACCCTAACTATACTAAAATTACATTAAACTATATTAAACTAATAATTAATCTACCCTAACTGTTATACTAAAATTACATTAAACTACAAATTAAATTAACTATATTATATATTTAGAAACATAACCCTACTCAAATAATTTAAATCTACAATAAAAAAATTACTAAGTTACAAAAAACTAACAACTTAGTTACAAAAAATAACAAACACTAAGTTACACAAAAAAAATAAACACTAAGTTACAAAAATTAAAAATGAAATTATCAAAGATTTAAACTAATTACACCTAATCTAAGGGCCCTATGAAAAAAAAGCCCCCCAAAATAAAAAAACCCTAACCTACAATTAACTACAAATAGCCCTTAAAAGGGCGTTTTGCGGGGCATTGGCCTAAAGAAATCAGCTCTTTTACCTGTAAATAAAAAATACAAACAACCCCCCAACAGTAAAACCCACCACCCACACAACCAACCCCCCCCCCCCCCAAATAAAAACCTAATCTAAAAAAACTTAAGCTCCCCATTGCCCTGAAAAGAGCATTTGTATGGGCATTGCCCTTAAAAGGACATTTAGCTCTATTGCACCCAAACCCTAATCTAAAAATAAAACCCACCCAATAAACCCTTAAAAAATCCTAACACTAACCCCTAAAGATCGACTTACAGTTTTGAAGATCCGACATCCATCCTCCAAGAAGCCGGCAGAAGTCCTCATCGAAGTCGGGAGAAGTCTTCATCCAAGCGGCCGAAGTTTTCATCCAAGCCCGCAGAAGTCTTCACCCAGTCGGCATCTTCTATCTTCATCCATCCGGCGAGGAGCGGGTCCATCTTCAAGACATCCAGCACAGCGCATCCTCTTCTTCCGACGACTCCCGACGAATGAAAGTTCCTTTAAGTGACATCATTCAAGATGGCGTCCCTTAGATTCCGATTGGCTGATAGAAGTCTTTCTTCGTAAGACTTCGTAAAAGACTTCCATGTTGCCATCCTACCCCATAGTCCAGACATATGAAGAATACGGGAGATTGTTGTCACATGTACCACACAGCCAGTACTTGTCGGATATTCCTGTAGCTCCTTTAATGTTGCTGTAGGCCTCTTGGCAGCCTCCCAGACCAGTTTTCTTCTCGTCTTTTATCAATTTTGGAGGGATGTCCAGTTCTTGTTAAAGTCACTATTGCGCCATATTTTCTCCACTTGATGATGACTGTCTTCACTGTGTTCCATGGTATATCTAATGCCTTGAAAATTCTTTTGTACCCTTCTCCTGACTGATACCTTTTAACAATGAGATCCCTCTGATGCTTTGGAATCTCTCTGCGGACCATGGCTTTTGCTGTAGGATGCGACTAACAAAATGTCAGGAAAGACCTACTAGAACAGCTGAACTTTATTTGGGGTTAATCAGAGGCACTTTAAATGATGACAGGTGTGTACTGACTCCTATTTAACATGATTTTGAATGTGATTGCTTAATTCTGAACACAGCTACATCCCCAGTTATAAGAGGGTGTGCACACTTATGCAACCATATTATTTTAGTTTTTTTTTTTTTTTACTTCCCTCCACCTAAAAGATTTCAGTTTGTTTTTCAATTGAGTTGTACAGTTTATAGGTCACAATAAAAGGTGGGGAAAGTTCTGAAATTATTTATCTTTGTCTCATTTTTTTTTCACATCATAGAAACCTGACATTTTAACAGGGGTGTGTAGACTTATTATAGCTACTGTATATATATATATATATATATATATATATATATATATATATATATATATATATATATATATATATATATATATATATATATATTATATATATAATACATACACACAAACTCATTATGATACGATAATAAAGAGAAAGCAAATATCCCATAACAGAAAATTTTGTTGGAATACTATCAAAAATTTCTCAAAAATCTATGCAATCACAAAAGGACAAGCTCAGTGACTCAACCGGAGTGATAGAATATGGAGGGGACAGGTTTATCACATAATAAACTGTGTCATATGATTAAAAACCTCAAAAAACACCAGAACTCATTACCTATAAACTAATATTACTTGGGGTACTCTGGGATTAATGTCATACAGACATTGTTTGACTTTTTAAATAGAGAACAAGAACAAAAAGGAAAAGCCAATTTTTTTCCTCAATTACATTTTTTTTTTTTTTTTAATATGCAATGTATGTATCGTGCTCAATAAATCTGTCTGTGCCTGAGATAATACATATCTCACAAACTAAAGCACATCTGTTGCTAGGTCACACAAATATTTTTAAATGTATTTTGATGGTTGAATCTTATTTCTTAAATTGAATAATTTTTCAAGGTATAATTTTGCTGCTTCTTTTGACAAGGGGCGTAACATTTTGAAACATTGACAGATGTGTAACTTGGCTGACACTAACAACTTTTAATAACAAATTGTTGTTCTCTTTAAGGGCGACAAAAAGAAATGCCCTTCTTTTTAAGGTGGTATGAGATGTCTCGTATTGACTGCTTTGCTCTAAAGGACAAGATGAAAAATTGTTCTTGGGTCACCTGTGTGATTTGGCTTAACTCAGGTACCTTGACTATCAGGCAAGAATATTTGTTATGTATTAGCTGCAGTAAAGGTCATGTGCATTCTATTTGGGTGGTTATGTAGGAAATGCAGCTTTGCTTGTAACTATTTATAATCATGGTTGTAGGGAGATTTTTTAGCGTTTTCTATTATTATTTTTTTACTGCTACGACTGTGCTTGTTTACCACATACTTGATGATGTTTTGTAATTTGGGAAGTGAGTGGTAATCTTATAATGTCAGGGTCAAGCCATAGCGTGCTCCAAAATTGTGAGCCATTACATTTGCTAAAATCATGCCAAAGCTGTGTGTCATTTTGGTCATGACACCATGTTATTGTTGTCACCAATGCATGTGTCAGCACCATCTGTAGTTTGCAAAGCGCATGCGCAATATGCAGTGTTTTTTTTCAGGTGCATGGTGCATCATATAGTTTCAAGTTAGCAAAAAGGTTAGCTTTCTCTAGCGAGCTCACTTCTTTTGTCTTGTTTTACTTATGTTTTTTATTTTCTTTTGTAAATTGCCTAATTCAGTACTACTGTTACTGTCCTTCAGCCTTACAGTAGAACCTGAGAAAGAAGACAATGTTTAGTTAATATTTATTTACTTCTATTATTGAAAGATACGATAGTTGGCAAACTATTATAGAAATAGATTGTTTTAAGGCTATTAAACAATATTTAGACACCATGAGATTTTCTATTAATCAGAACAAAAAAAAGTATTTTTCTTCCTTAAAACAATAAAAACAGAAATTCAAATCTTATTTTTTTTTCCCCCACTGGGAAATTTTTCTCCATTCCCTGCCCTTTTCTGTTCATATTCTTTATGTCTAGGGATACCTTTTTATATCCTAAACTTGGGGATTCCCTTTGCACATAGAAGTCATGGCAAATAGGTAAATCCACAGATTTCACCCAAGCTAAGTTGTCATGAAGTAGATACACAGCCATAATTTCTAGAGATTTTGGCAGCATTGGCTAATGGTATATGGTTACTGGAGCTATGGGACAGAATCACGGGTGATATACTTTGTCCCGATTTATTTATTTTTGACTGTACATAGTGGTTCTCTTGCCAGTGTGTGAGCCTGACAAAATATGGTGTGCACGTTGCATGCGTCTCAAAATAATTTTTCTTGCCTGATTTTGTCCTCAGAAGTTTGCGAATAGGAAACAATGTTTCATATTGAAAGTGGTGTGCTGTCTTCATATCCATCTAGATTTAACAAAATAATGATGGAAGACTGACAGATTCCTTGTCTACATGCTAGAACCTAATAATGGATGCATGCTGTCTAAAAAAAAAATACTATTTCTCTGTTTATTGGATCATCTCACAATGTCTATCCTCTAGAGGTAAATGCTTCGTTTAGAAAGAAC
Organism: Bombina bombina; assembly: GCF_027579735.1. Classification (NCBI taxonomy): domain Eukaryota; kingdom Metazoa; phylum Chordata; class Amphibia; order Anura; family Bombinatoridae; genus Bombina; species Bombina bombina. Next base: position 225,462,587 of record NC_069507.1, on the reverse strand, counting down.
AGTTGTCCTTCATGGGTAGATGAATCCAATATCTCTTCTAAGGCCTTCTGCAAAACAATGGTATGGATTTTGCCTCATAGACACTATCAATGAAATTCCCATGCACCTTCACTTCAGATTTTGGAAAAGAAGACTTGGCTTCCTTATAAAATAAACTTTTTTATTTTCTTTTTAAAGGAAGAAAAAAAGATAATTTGCTTCCCTCATTTTTTAATACTGCCTGCCTTTGTGTTAGATGCTTTGATAATTCTTTATTGGTGATTGCTAACAGAGCAAGCCAAGATAAACATAAATTAATTTCTACTCACTGTCAATAAGCATCACTCCTTTATGTATTTGGTTCATTGCTTCTTACCAAACAATTTTACCACACAAAAAAAAAATAGAGGAATCTAATGACATCTGAAAAGGGTGAAAATTTTTATTTTTGCTAGGGATTGGCAAATGTTTTGAAAATACTCAAAATTTAAAAAAAATTATAATACATTCATATTCTAACATTCTTTTTTGTTTGTTTTTTTCCGAATTTTAAAGAACATTAAAAAATATTTGTTTGAATAATAAAATGTTTAGCTATGTATTTTACATTGAATTTGAACATATTACTAACATTCGATATTAAATTTGTTTTATGGAAATAGGACTTTTAATATTCAATTTCAAATTTGAAATAGTATTTCTAATCTATAACTATCTTTTATAAATGTAATATTAGAATTCAAATTCAGTTTCGAAATTGTATTTCTAATCTACATTTATCTTTTATAAATGTTATATTTGAATTCAAAACCAACATTTGAAATCGAAAGTTGCATTCGAAAAATGTAAATAACATTTGATTTTCTAATTTTAAAGAATATTCATTCTTATCAGCATTTGGTTTTCCAAATCAAATTTCGACAATAAAATTAATTCTACCATTCAAATTTGAATTTAAACACATTTGCCCATCCCTAGTTTTTTGTCTATCGTCCTTAAAATAAGAACAAGTCTTTGTTGGTGATGTTAAAAAAAACGAACCAATATAGAATTTATGATATATGGTTTCATTTCTGTTGACTTTTCTCATGCATGACTAAGGTTTGAGAAATAAGGATGCATTCAGAAATATTTTATTTATTAAGAGCAGCTTAAGTTGATTTGTTTTCTATTAGTGTCTCTTTAAGACAGCATTTTTTCCACTCATGAATAGCTTGACTCCTAGGTTAACAAAAGACTTAATTTCCAGATCCACTTGTAGAAAAATAAAAATCAGTGCGCACAATATTGTCTGCAACTGAATATGCTCAGGAGTTAAACACTGCATTCAATTTGAACATGATTGATCCTTTTTAATGGAAAATAAACAGCACACAGAATCTCACAATTTCATGCCGTGCACAAGAATATACAGAATTTAGAAGAGAATTTCTTTTGTAGAACACAAGTGACTCTTATGTCTGCTCTTTGTAGAATTGTGTGTACAGCTGTGCTGGAACGAGGAATCTATTAAATATATTAAAATTGGGAATCATTACCCATAAAAACACTTCATCAAAATAGCTGGAGTGCCCTCAAAAACAGCTCCCCCTTTTCTAAAACACAGTAAGCAATATTCAAGTTACATCAACAGAGAATAAGTCTCATGTTAACATTCTAGCAACCAAGCTCAAGTGGTGTTCAAAAGCAAAAAGGTATTTTACTAACAGTTACTGATGTCATTTATCTCAAAATGTTACATAATATTTGTGGTTGAAAAACATGGTTTGTCAATCAAATTAAAGGGACAGTCAAGTCAAAATTAAAGGGATAGGAAAGTCACAATTAAACTTGCATGATGATTCATATAGAGCATGTCATTTGTAGACACTTTTAAATTCACTTATAATTTTAAAATGTGCTTTGTTCTCTTAGTATCCCTTGTGGAAAAAGAATACGCACATATCCTACACTAGTGGAAGCTAGCTGCCGATTGGTGCCTGCACACATTTGTCTCTTGTTATTGGCTAACTAGATGTGTTCAGCTAGCTGCCAGTGTTACTTCAGCAAAGGACAACAAGAGAATGAAACAAATGTGATAATATAAGTAAATTGGATTAAAATTTTATGTTCTATCCGAATCACAAAAGAAAAAAAGTTTAGGTTTTCCTGTCCCTTTAAATTTTCATAATTCATATAGCACATGCAATAACAAAAACACACGTTTCAAATTTAATTCTATTGTCACATTTTCTGTATTCTCTGGGTATCCTTCACTGAAGAGTAAACCTAGCCCTCGTTCCCATTGAGGTTGTAAAGTTTGGTAACTGGTGGTAACATAAAAAATCTCTATAGACTTTAATGGAGATAACTGTTTTTAATTGCCGGTTTCCACAATTTACCACATCAATGGAAGCAAGGCCCTAGATAGGCTCACAGTAGCTAGGGAGTGTGCGCGTCTTTAGTTCAGTTTAGTTTACTCTATGGCACCAGTATTTGCAAAAATGTATAACATTATTACCGACACGGAGCCCTATAGTGCTTAAGACTTGTGCACACTCCTGAGACTACCTACTTTTTAACAAAAAATACCAATAAATACATTTAGCCACCAATCAGTAAGCGCTACCCAGGGTCTGAACCAAAAATGGGCTGGCTCCTAAGCTTACATTTTTGCTTTTCAAATAAAGATACAAAGAGAACAAAGAAAAATTGATAATAGGAGTAAAATAGAACGTTGCTTAAAATTACATGCTCTATCTGAATCATGAAAGAAAAAAATTGAGTTTCATATCCCTTTAAAGAAAAATTTTGGGTTTTATGTCAGTAAGGACTTCAAACACCAATACATACATAAATAGTAGTTTAAAACGGAGAGTACACACCTTGAGAATTTTATATATAATGTTTTGTTATGTTCAATGAAACAACTTTGTATATATTTTCATTGTTTATTTTGTCCCCTTTTCAGTGTAATTTAGCTCTGAAAATTGAGCAATTTCCAATTCTCACGACTTAAAACGCACCCTGCTGACTTCTCAAGGCTAACCCTGCTACATATATGTCCGTAATTGGATTAAGCAGATAACAAATGAAAACAATTTACTTTATACTAACTTTATGACTCAGGTTAGCCTTGTTGTCTGTGGAGTTTGGCTATTGAAGAATGATTGCAGTAAATTATATGTTCATTTGTTAAAGTGAATGTAAATTTTGATGATAAAGTGCCCAGTTTTTAAAAAATTCTATTAAAAACAGGGGCACTTTAATTCATCAAAATTTACATTTCACTTGTGTTGTGAAAATACCTTTTAATCTTGATAGCCGCCCGTCGCAAAGCCACTTCCTGGGTCTAAAATGAGGAATCCAGCTTCCTCCAATCACGGCGTTGAATCAGAAACTGATTCCCCCAGGGGGGGGAAGCCGTGATTGGAGGATGACCGATCCATCATTTCTGACGTAGGAAGAGTCTTGCGACGACCTGGGGAAACTGGAGCGGCTGTCAAGATTAAAAGGTAAGTATTTTCACAACACGAGTGAAATGTAAATTTTGATAAATTAAAGTGCCCCTGTTTTTAATCAAATTTTTTAAAAACGGGCACTTTATCATCTAAATTTACATTCACTTTAATGGTCCCATGCATTAGGAGTGTACACATTCTGATAGACTGGCGGCAATGGGCCCCCACAGCACTTGGGCCCTGGTGCAACTGCCCCTGCTGTAGCAAAGGTAGTTCTTCCTCTAGCACAAGCCAAAAAGAGCAACACATTTTGTTTTTGTACAGGTTATCAAAAAAATCTCATCAAATATGAAAGGGACAAGATACTAAAAACGCTTGTTTAGTATAACAGAGTGTATTTCAAAATGTATTACAGTGCAATACAGCTACAAATCCCCAAATCAGGAATTCCAAACTTATCCCGAAATAAAAACTTTTTCATTAATATTTAAAAAATTATCAAAAATTATATTTTCCAGGTGGGTAGGTCACAATATTCTCTGCCTGTGTCTTTGACTGATTTTTCTGTTCTAAAACTCAAATAGTCTATATTTATTTAAAACAACAAATTCCTTTCTGATTACAATACTTTACTTCCTGATGGTACTGCGGCTACAAAAGTAAAAAATGAAATAAAACTACCTTTAGGTTGTATGTAGAAGCTGTATTATAACAAATAAATATTAGCGCATAGGGGTGAGAGGTTCGTCATGGCTATAATCTGATCTAGGTCTGTTATTTTACTATTTGTATTTACAATAAATGCTACGTTTTAATTACCCTTTAACCAAGTGGATGTGGATGCTACTTTATGACACTGTTTGCTTTACTAGCCCACAGACTTTGGCCATCAGGCACAATTTATTACCAGTTCTAATTTGTCTCCCAAGTTGCCCCTACAGTGTTAGGGTCTACGCACTATGGTGCTGTTTTGGGTCAAGCGTCAATAAACCCTGCATTTAATTTATAGCTCTTTACAGAGTACTTTCTAAATGGTGACATGTAAATATGACCTAAATGACATAAGATATAGTTGTATATTCTTATACTGGATTCCATCCTCTCTCAAAATTATCCCATTTTATAGATGCAAATATTCCCAAACTATTCCTAAACTCAAACATTTTCTGGCTCTGAACAGTCTGGATAAAGGGTTTTCTACCCGTATTTAATTGAAAATAAATAAATGACTAAGCCAATGTTTTCTTTGGGAGCCAGTAAGTAACACTTCAACTAAAACTTTATGTGACTTTCCGTAAGTTTTATTTTACATTGAAACAGATTTTTCTTAAAGGGACATGAAACCTAATTTTATTCTTTTATTGTTTAGACAGAGCATACAATTTTAAACAACTGTCAAATTTTACTTATATTATCAATTGTACTTCATTATCTTGCTATCCTTTATTGGAGGAGCAGCAATGCACCACTGGGAGCTAGTTGAACACATTGTTAAACCATTGAGGCATTTATGTGCAGCCACCAATCCACAGCTAGTTCCTAGTTTCTGAGTCTATCTAGGTATTCTTTCCCACAAAGGATACCAAGAGAACTAAACAAATTAGATAACAGAAGTAAATTGGAAAGTAGTTGGAAACTGAATGTTCTAAATCATAAAAGAAACATTTTGGGTTTCATATCCCTTTAACGTATTTTTTTATATAAACAGCATCAACATCAGTTAAAGTTTATTTTTAATTTTAAAAGAATGCAATGTTTTAAAAACATTTAAAAAGTCTAGTTATCAAAATGAACACTAAAGTCTTTAAACACTTTATGTCCCTTTAAGGAAACATCCACTAGAGCTGTTAATATGTACAATACAGACCCAAGACGTGCAAGAGATTAAATACATAGGCGAAGTACAGTTAGGGAACAGCAAGCATTGCAGCTCCCAATCAGAACACAGCGTCTCAGCCGATCAGGAGTGGAAGATGAACATATCCACCAATCACTTCGTACTCGGAGCTGCAATGCTTGCGACTCCCGTTTGGGACTTAACCTATATGTTTGACCCTTTCAATATATACTTGTCTATAATGCTATAACAAATCAAAGAATGCAATATGTGTCTCACAATGTCCCTTTAATTTATTTCATGCAAATATTTATTTGTAACTTTGCTCTTTCATATACATGACAGAAAGTACAATATATCATCTGTTTTTAAAGAGCCACTTTAGTGATAAATTAGGGCATATCATTTTATCATTAGCAATGTGGCAAAACTATCAGCTAGATTACGAGTTTTGAGCGCTATAAGGAAATTAACGACCGCCAAAAAAGCGGCGTTATTTCACCTCCCTATAGCGCTGCTATTACAGGTTTACAAAAAGCAGGCTTGTGCAGGCGATATGGTGGCGTTGAACTCCATACCGCACCCAAATACAAGCGCTACTTTGACGAGCTTGTGCACGATTTCCCCATAGACATCAATGGGGAGACCCGGCAAAAAAAAGCCTAACACCTGAGATAGTGGAAAGAAATGCTCCGTAACGCAGCCCCATTGATATCTATGTGGAAAGAAAAAGTTATGTTTAAACCTAACACCCTAACATAAAAACCACGTCTAAACACCCCTAATCTGCCGCCCCCAACATCGCCGCCACCTACATAGTTATTAACCCCTAATCTGCCGCTCCCAATATCGCTGCCACCTACATATAGTTATTAACCCCTAATCTGCTGCCCCTAACATCGCCGCCACCTGAATACACTTATTACCCCCTAATCTGCCACCACCTATATTACAGTTATTAACCCCTAATCTGCCGCTGCCACTATAGTAAAGTTATTAACCCCTAAACCACTGGCCTCCAACATCACTAACACTAAATAAATATATTAAACCCTAACGTAAACCTAACCCCCCCTAATTTAAATATAATTAAAATAAAGCTAAATAAACCTTACAATTATTACCTAAATAATTCCTATTTAAAACTAAATACATACTTACCTGTGAAATAAAACCTATGCTAGCTACAATATAACATAGTTACATTGTAGCTAACTTAGGTTGTATTTTTATTTCACAGGTAAGTTTGTATTTATTTTAACTAGGTAGACTAGTTAGTAAATAGTTATTAACTATTTAATAACTACCTAGTTAAAATAAATACAAACTTACCTGTAAAATAAAACCTAACCTGCCTTACACTAAAAACAAACATTACAATCAAATCAAATAAATTATTAAAATACAATTTTCTAAATTACAAAAAATAAAAAAATGAAATTATCAAAAATAAAAATGAATTACTCCTAATCTAATAGCTCTATCAAAATAACCCCTCCCCCCAAAAATAAAGAAAACCTTAGCCTAAACTAAACTGCCAATGGGCCTTAAAAGGGCCTTTTGTGGGGCATTGCCCCAAAGAAATCAGCTCTTTTACCTGTAAAAAAAAATACAAACACCCCCCAATAGTAAAACCCACCACCCAACCAACCAAAAACCTATCTAAATAAACCTAAGCTAGCCATTGCCCTGAAAAGGGCATTTGGATGGGCATTGCCCTTAAAAGGGCATTTAGCTAGTTTACATTGCCCAACCCTAAGCTAAAAAAAAAAAAAAAAAACATCCAAAAAACCTTAAAAAAAAAACCTAACACTAACCCCCGACGATCCACTTACAGTAATCAAAGTACGGACATCCATCCTCATCCAGCCGGCAAAGTCATCATCCAAGCGAGAAGAAGTCTTCATCCATCTGGCGTGGAGTGGGTCCATCTTCAAGACATCCGGCGAGGAGCATCCTCTTCTTACGGTCATTGGCATTAACTGAAGGTTCCCTTTAAGTGACGTCATCCAAGATGGCGTCCCTTACATTCCTATTGGCTGAAAGATTTCTATCAGCCAATAGGAATTAAAGGGGAAAAAATCCTATTGGCTGTTGCAATCAGCCAATAGGATTGAGCTCTCAGTCTATTGGCTGATTGGAACAGCCTATAGAATGAGAGCTCAATCCTATTGACTGATTGGATTAGCCAATAGGATGAAAGCTCAATCCTATTGGCTGATTGCATAGGATTTTTCCCCTTTAATTCCTATTGGCTTATATAAATCTTTCAGCCAATAGGAATGTAAGGGACGCCACTTTGGATGACGTCACTTAAAGGGAACCTTCAGTTGACACCGACGACCGTAAGAAGAGGATGCTCCGCGCCGGATGTCTTGAAGATGGACCCGCTCCGCGCCGTATGGATGAAGATAGAAGATGCCGTCTGGATGAAGACTTCTTCTCGCTTGGATGAGGACTTCGCCGGCTGGATGAGGATGGATGTCCGTACTTCTATAACTGTAAGTGGATCGTCGGGGGTTAGTGTTAGGTTTTTTTAAAGGTTTTTTTTGGGTGGGGTTTTTTTTTAGCTTAGGGTTTGGGCAATGTAAGAGCTAAATGCCCTTTTAAGGGCAATGCCCATCCAAATGCCCTTTTCAGGGCAATGGATAGCTTAGGTTTATTTGGGGGGGTTGGTTGGTTAGGTGGTGGGTTTTACTGTTGGGGGGGTTTTAGTGTAAGGCAGGTTAGGTTTTATTTTAGGTAAGTTTGTATTTATTTTAACTAGGTAGTTATTAAATAGTTAATAATTATTTACTAACTAGTCTACCTAGTTAAAATAAATACAAACTTACCTGTGAAATAAAAATAAAACCTAAGGTAGGTACAATATAAAACTCTTAGTTATTTTGTAGCTAGCTTAGGTTTTTGTTTTTTTTTACAGGTAAGTATGTATTTAGTTTTAAATAGGAATTATTTAGGTAATAATTGTAAGGTTTATTTAGCTCTATTTTAATTATATTTAAGTTATGGGGTGTTAGGGTTAGGTTTAGGGGTTAATATATTTATGTAGAGTTAGTGATGTGGGAGGTCAGAGGTTTAGGGGTTAATAATTTATTTAAGTATATTACGTTGTGGGGGGCTTGTGGTTTAGTGGTTAATAGGTTTATTATAGCGGCGGTGTGGGCGGATGACAGATTAGGGGTTAATAATCTTTAAATATTGTTTGCGATGCGGAGAGTGGCGGTTTAGGGGTTAATAGGTTTATTATAGTGGCGACAATGTTGGGGAGCGGCGGAATAGGGGTTAATATTTTTTTTAATGGGGGCGATGTCTGGAGCGGCAGATTAGGGGTTAATAAATTTATTATAGTGTTTGCGATGCGGGAGGGACTAAGTTTAGGGGTTAATAGGTAGTTTATGGGTGTTAGTGTACTTTGTGACAGTTTGGTTATGAGTTTTATGTTACAGCTTTCTAGCATAAAACTCATAACTCCTGACTTTAGATGATGGTACGGATCTTGTGGTTATAGAGTGTACCGCTCACTTTTTGGCCTCCCAGGCAAACTTGTAATACCAGCGCTATGGGAGTCCCATTGAAAAAGGACTTTTTTTTAAAAAGTGCGGTACTGACGTTGCGTGACTGGCTAAAAGGTGTGCGTTACACCTATACCTACAAGACTTGTAATAGCGGTGTTAGGGAAAAAGCAGCGTTATGAAGCATAACAATGCTTTTTCACTCATAACGCAAAACTCGTAATCTAGCTGTATGTGTTTAATCCATGCAAAATGGTTAAAAACACAGTTACATAGAGCTGCTGGAAACCACCATTAATCCAATCAGCATAACAAGTCGCACGTGTCAGCAATTCCTCTGTGGGTTCCGAGCAGTACTTAACTGTGTCTTAAACCACTATTAAAGGGACATTAAACTGCTGTGCACAGACACAAAATAATAATATCTACTCACTATGTTATTGCACGTTATCCTTTTACAAATAATTTCTCCTGTTTTAATAGCTTAAAGGTGCCAGATACTGAAGCTCCGCCTCTTTGTACTGGGGGCCGCCATCTTGGAGCCCAGGTATTCTCAAAGCCTGACAGAAGCAGTGCACACTCACAGATCAGTAATATTGTCCACTTGTTCACAGCTGTATAATGTGCTGCAGGTGAGGGTGCATGATACATCATGTGACCTTTACATTTATGCTCTTTTTACAGTTTTACAGTTACACAAAATATATTTAAAAAAAGAAAAATGTAACACTCAAAAATAATATAGAGCAATGCAGCACCTGCAAAATGTAAAGCTCCTGCTTTGTATCATGCTCTTTAACCTGAAGCACATTATACAGCTGTAAAACATAGGCAATGTTACTGATCTGTGAGTGTGCAGCTTATGTCACAGGCTGTGAGAATATCTGAGCTCCAAGATGGCAGCCCCCAGTAGAAAGAGGAGGAGCTTCAGTATCTGGCACATTTAAGATATTAAAACAGAAGAAAGGACTTTGAAAAGAGCTGCAGAAACAGAATAAAATTTGTTGACTGTCCCTTTAATTTGCCAACCCCCTGTATCATGTGACAGCCATCAGCCAATCATGAACTCATAAATGTTGCACATGCTCAGTAGCAGCTGGTGCCCCAGAAAGTGTGCATATAAAAAGACTGTGCACAATTTGATAACAGAAGTAGATTGGAAAGTCTTTTAAAAATGCACATTCTATCGGAATCATGAAAGTTTAAATTTGACTTGAGTGTCCCTTTACACACATAGTTCTGGTTAGTCGCTAGTGATAAAATGACATGCTCTAACGAATTAGAGTATGATATTTTATAACTATAATGTCCCAACTTGTTAAGGAGTGTGGAGCAGTGTCCAACTACCGTCTTTAAAGGGACAGTCTAGTCAAAATTAAACTTTCTTGATTCAGATGGGGTATGCAATTTTAAACAACTTTCAAATTTACTTTTATCTTCAAAATTGCTCTGTTCTCTTGGTATTCTTTGTTGAAAGCTAAACCTTGGTAGGGTTATATGCTAATTTCTAAGCCCTTGAAGGCCGCCTTTTATCTCAGTACATTATGACATGCTTTTAGAGCTAGACAGCGCTAGTTCATGTGTGCCTTGTACATAACATTGTGCTCACTCCTGTGGCGTTACCTAGGAGTCAGCACTGATTGGCGAGGTAAACACAGGGGTAACAAAGTATATTAATACAAGGTAATCACAGAGGTAAAAAAGTATATTAATATAACAATACAAGGTAATCACAGAGGTAAAAAAGTATATTAATATAACAATACAAGGTAATCACAGAGGTAAAAAAGTATATTAATATAACAATACAAGGTAATCACAGAGGTAAAAAAGTATATTAATATAACAATACAAGGTAATCACAGAGGTAAAAAAGTATATTAATATAACAATACAAGGTAATCACAGAGGTAAAAAAGTATATTAATATAACAATACAAGGTAATCACAGAGGTAAAAAAGTATATTAATATAACAATACAAGGTAATCACAGAGGTAAAAAAGTATATTAATATAACAATGTTGGTTATGCAAAACTGGGGAATGGGGAATAAAAGGAATGTTTATCTTGTTAAACAATAACAATTCTGGAGATTTTATCCCGATTTTCTCAGTTTTAACAAGTGTGAGATTATAAGGTTTAATCATTTGATTACAAATAAAAGATCATAAACTTAGTCTTATTTGCGGTTAATATAAAAAGAGAATTGCTTCTTCACAACAAAGTCAATACAAAACAAAAAAGTCAAGAGACACAGCTTTTAGCTGTTAAATTGAAAACCAAAAAGATGCATAAATTGGCTCAAAACACCAAATATATTTAGTCACAACTTATGAAAACATCAAATAAAAAAAAAAAACACAATAAAAAATCCCTAAAAGAACTACTCGCTTGAGGAGTATTAGCCGGCTACTTGCAAGATCAAAATGTAGTGCCCCATAATAAAAGTACTTAAAGGAACAGTACACTGTAAAATAGTTTTTCCATTAATGTATTTTAAATGACTTGTTATACCAACTGCAGAGTATAAAATATTTGAGAAATTCCATTTTCATGCTTATTTGTGTATATGAAGTAGCTGATTTTGTGCTTTGAAACCACAGCCTATTACAATGGGTTGAACTTAAAGGTGATATCAGATCTCATTATGTTCTAAGTTAGTGTAAACAGATTTGCTTCCTTATCTTTTATTTGGCTGGAATACCAAAGCTCAATACATAGAGAGAACGATGGAAAATGATCATTTTATTACTTAACTATCCTGCATCCCACTGAGAGTGTAATCTCTTCTGCTGGCTGTTTATACTTAGGCTATTCAATAGCCTATACTCCAGTATTAATTTGTTCAGTGTAGGTGATGATATCACAGGCTAAATCAGCTATTTCAAATGCTGAAATAGGAGTAAAGGAGCTACTTGTAACCAATTTAATACACTCTAGCAGGTTAAAAGGATCATTGGGAAAAATGTAAAGGGGAGAAATTTTTTGGGTGAACTGTCCCTTTAAAGTGATGGTAAATTTCAGACTATAAGAATGTTGCAATGAAAAATGTATTAGTTTGCAAGTAAAACCACATAATTTCTTTTAAAGTGTATATATATTTTATAATAAAAGATTTTTGAATCCAAATTGGTATTGTTTGATCCTCCGCCCCCCTTCATTTCCTCTTTTGGCTAGGCTGTAATGTATAGAGCAGTAAAATCCCCTCTCTACCTAGGCTTTAAAGGGGCTGGACCTCAAGATCGTCAAATGACACACACGCTGATTGGATGTTCACTAGAATTGTCATTAAATAAAAAAAGAGTTAATCCAAGTGGGCCGGCATAACATTACAATCAAAGCATTACTATATGCACTAATTTAACCATTTGACAGATGGATTAAAAACAAAAAAGGTACACATATACTTTAACCCCTTAATGACCACAATATACCCTGTATGTCACTGGTCATTAGGGGTTTTTTCAGGACATAATAGCACAAGTCTAGCAAGAAGACGCTATTAATACCCTCCCTCCAGCAGGCTTTGTGGAATAGAGCAGTCTCAACGCTAGTGGCAAGACCGCGCTATAAAACAATCAAGCCCCAAAAAAAGTCCAGTGACATACAGGGTACGTCGCTGGTCCTTAAGGGGTTAATGGCAAATATTAAATATATGGCATTTGATTAGTTAAGGTTTACCATCACTTTAAAAGGGACATTGTACACCAGCCCATCTGGGAGTGTTTTTGTAACAATGTATAGTTTTGCTTATTTATTAATAACATTGTGCTGATTTTCAGACTCCTAACCAAGCCCCAAAGTATCAGATGTAGACACAGGTCTACAGATTCCTGCTGCTATTACTTGTGTAAACTGTCTTTTCATATGCAGGGAAGGGGGAGTGTCTGCTCTTTCTGCTTTACCAGCCACTTTCAGTGGGTGTCCCAGCCTAACCTCATCAACAGTGCTAAACTGGGCACTTCTTAGTAAGTTTTTAAAAGGTTTCATATTGGATTTTTATATCAGTATCTGTGCATATTCTTGTTATAGTAGTGTCTATTACATGAAGTTATATGAAAATTGGTGTACATTGTCCTTTTAATCAGTCCTTCGTGGCTCTAATAGAAAAGTGAGGCTGCATACGCCAATTATATAACTTGTATATCTAATCAGTCCGGCTAATACAGATGGCTCTTACCAAACAGGAGCATCCAAAGAAAGGCGCATAAAGAGGCACAAAAGGAGACTGCCGTGTAGACTTACTAGTATGGCCACTTTTTTTTTACAGCCATGAAGGACTGATCAAGTACTTTTATTATGGGGCACTATATTTCAATCTTGCAAGTAGCCGGCTACTCCTCCTCGAGTGAGAAGTTCTTTTAGGGATTTTTTATTGTGTTATTTATTTGATGGTTTGATAATTTATGAATAAATATATTTGGGTTTTAACCCTTTCGTGCCAGGATTAACGTGTCTACTTCGGAACAACTGTTCCGATGTAAACAAATTTAAATCTTGCGATCGCGCACGTGATCAAGAGATTTCAATTATGAGATGGCGTAAGGGGGTCATTCCTATGATGCTAGGCACGCCCTCCAGACCGCAATCCCATCAGGGAAGCGCCAGTGGCTTCAGGAAAGCCAAGCGGTTAGGACGTTGTATTCTGTCTTTCGGCACTAAAGCCCAGCAAAATTCGGACGGAGTACAATGTTCTAATGGCGTTAAAGGGTTAAGCAACTTTTGGCATCTTTTGGTTTTTGTTTCTCAATTTAAAAGCTGAAGTGCAGCGTCTCTAAACTTGTTTGTGGTTCTCAAGAATAGAAGTTTAAAAGGATATGAAACACAAAAACATTATTTTGTGATTTAGACAGAGCAGATGAATTTTTTTTTTTTTTTTCCAATTTACTTTTATTATCAAATTTGTTTTGTTCCCATGATATTCTGTGTTGAAGAGATACCTAGGTAGGCATCTGGGGCACTACATGACAGGAAATAGTGCTGCCATATAGTGCTCTTTCAAAGGGATAACATTCTTGCAAAACTGCTGCTACATAGTGCCCCAGACACGTGCACGCTCCTGAGCTTACGTCCCTGCTGTACAAGAACATATACCAAGAGAACGAAGAAAATTCAATAATGGAAGCAAATTAGAAAGTTGTTTACAGTTGTATGCGCTATATGAATCACAAAATAAACATTTTGGGTTTCATGTCCCTTTAACAAAGTGACATTGGTCAAATGTAGCATTTCATTCTTTTAAATTTATTTCTGTGTTTTAAAAATGGCCTTGTTTTTATTATGGTGTAGGGAAAGGCCATTTGCAAAGCAGATAGAACCTAACTGTATTTTCTTTTCTCTAAAATAGCAGTAATGTCAGCCCCACAGAAAGAGCAGACTGACCGCTTCTCATTCTTTCACAGTTTTTTACCTGAGGACCAACCACTCTAACTCTGTGTTCAGCTAGCTCCTAGTGGTGCGTTGCTGTTCCTTCAACAAAGGATAACAAGAGAATTAAGCAAATTTGATAACTACAAAGACAAAACCAAACTTTTCAGAAATACTGAAGCTATATAAAAGTCCGGTGTGTTTGTTGTGTTTATGCACAGAACTCGCTAAAGTAAAATGTTGCAAAACAAGTGTCCGTTTGTGGACCGGCTCTGCAAGTCTTGCACCTGCTCTGTAAACAAATAAAAAGGGCAGCATAGGCTGAGGTTGCCGGTCACAGCTTATTGCACAGGACACAGAAGGGCAGGCTGTCTGGGTGTGGGTTTGACACAGGATTTGCATCAAATAGAACATTGGAATGCCTGAAATAACAACATGTAAATAGTAAGAGTTTTGGGAACTAGGGAGGCCACCTCGGCCAGGTTTTTCTGGACACTTATGAGTTACACATGCTGCAGGGTAAGCAGGGCGGGACATGTATTGTGCCTCTGGACATCACATGACTAGTGCTGATGAACAGCACAATTCATGTTCCTCCCTGCACACCCTGTAGCATGTGTAACTCATAATTGCCCAGGAAAACATGCCCGAGGTGGCAACCGCAGATCAAGCAAAGGGTTTGCTCCTGAAATACCAACACAACATGTGTTATTGATGATTACACTTATTCTCAATAAGGTTTTGTTCAATAGGTTAATATATGCCTCTTTAATCTCTTCACTACCTTATTAAAAGTATTTTTTCTTTCTTACAAATAAGCAATCACATTTTAAAATGCGGTAAAATGATGCTTTTTTCTTTCTCTGCAAAAAAAACCTGTGTTTGTGAGTGTTGTTTTCCACCAACAGGGATATGAGAGTTGGCCTTACCAGCCAATGAGCATCTGTCTCGCAGGCTATCTGTGCACAACCAATAACTTTTTGTTAAAGTAACATAAAACTGAATAGCAAAATGCTGTGATACAGCTGAGCATTTTCTTATTGGAGTATTGCTTACCTATGTGTTTAAGCCCCCCCAAAGGAGTTAAACACAGATACCTATTTTTAGCTCCAGACAGGAAATGAACTATTAATCCGTGGCCAATCAGACGTGGCATATGTCCGTAGCAGCCAATCTCTGTCAGTCTTCAAGTCAAGATCATCAGTGTTATCCTGGAGATGACTATAACAATATGTTTCAACCCTTTGCACTTGTTAAACACATAGGTATAGACAGCAATAGTGCAATAAGAAAATACACTAAAGTATTTTCTTATTGCAGATTGAAATCTTTTCAACAGAAAATTAATATTTCAAAATAAAAATTCAGAACTATTTTTTAATCAAAAACCAACTTTTAAAGTGAGCGATTTAGTAAGTATGATAGAAACTTTTTTGTGTTAGATGTACACATAGCTACAAAAAAGTCATTGGCAGACAAGGGGTTAAGCTAAAAATACAAAATACACGGAAATACGCAGATGGTCACGGCCTTTTATACTAAAGTTTACCTGTAACACAATTTTTTCATAAGCATTAATCTTATTGTGGAAACTGCAGACAAATGAAAATGATCAGAAACCAAAATTGCCCCATAATGATAGAAAGTTAAATACAGTGAGCAGAACTTACTCGATCTTACGTCGTTCTTTTTTCTCGAATATCTCATTCAGGTTGATACAAACTTGCCCCAGGAACTTATCGAGGCCCACCAGCGACCTGTGCATAACCGTCAGCTGCAGCTGGTACTGCTCCGTATTATCCTGTACCAACAGGCCTGGCAGTTCAAAGGACGCCTCTTCCTTCCAGACCGGGTTAAGACTTTTTTCCACAACAGATGTAGAATACTTTTCCTTGCCCAGCTGGATGATGGTATAAGTGTCATTGGTACCATGCTTGCCTTTAGGATGGAGGTCCCTGGCTTCCAACACTGTCACCTGGACATCAGTCGGAAGCCACTTCTGCCCAAAATCTTCCAACATATTTGCAGTTTTGAAAATAACGTTTTCGCCTCTCTCACTCAGCCCTGTTCACGTAAACGTTTTTAGCTCAGCCGCCTGCCAGGTACTCATCAGTATTTAGTCATTTTGTGCAATAAATCTAAATGAGATCAGCAACATTACCTCCCATCATATGTGTACTCGTTAGAGCTCTGATTTGTGCCACACTGATTAGACAATCTGCGTTGGTTTCATTTAAATAGCTGCATCCCAGGATCCATAGGAACAGGTGTCAGGAAGCTGAGGGAGGTTGCTACAATGTAGCTGCAGGAGGAAAAGCATCTTCTCGTGCATGGCAGATCCCTAATAACAAAGCACATACAATCAGACATGAATTAGTTAATTAGGCTGGCAACATCTCACCCAGCTGTCAGCAGCCACTGTGTCCTGAACAAAGGTTTAGCAGTGCAGCATGGGATCAGTCACTGTCACCAGCAAATCAATTCATTCTGCAATAATAAGGTGACTCCTGTCGCAAAGGGCTGCAATACACTTCCTGGTTTCCCATGAATCTAAAGCATTGACACAGAATACAAGCCTTTGCTTGATTGGCTTTAACGTGCAGCTTCCAGAATAGTCATGTCCACCTCTCCCTTATTGGCTGGATCTATTTCCATCAGCAAACCTGATTTTTTTTTTTTTTTTTTGCTTGTCTGTCATCTCCCAGGAATCTCTGCATGTGATTGGTCTGAGCCAATCCGGGTTAGCTTTGCTGACAGGAATGCTGTTTGCATTCCAGACTATATTACATTGCAACACAGATGATGAATAGATTTTAAGACACTTCATAGCAATAATTTAACCTGTTGGATGCCTAGCAATGTCTTGCAGCCGTCTTTGGCATCCAAGGATTAAAAATGAATTAAAAAATAAGTCTCTCCTTTTGATATCAAGTAACTGTTGGTATAGATTTATATGTAGAAATATTATTAAAGATTTTGGTGATTGTCCATATAAATTTAAAGGGACACTGTACCCAAAATTTTTCTTTCATGATTCAGATTGAGCATGAAATTTTAAGCAACTTTCTAATTTACTCCTATTATCAAATTTTCTTCATTCTCTTGGTATCTTTATTTGAAATGCAAGAATGTAAGTTTAGATGCCGGCCCATTTTTGGTGAGCAACCTGGGTTGTCCTTGCTGATTGGTGGATACATTCATCCACCAATAAAAAAGTGCTGTCCAGAGTACTGAAACCAAAAAAAGCTTAAATGCATTCTTTTTCAAATAATGATAGCAAGAGAACGAAGAAAAATTGATATTAGGAGTAAATTAGAAAGTTGCTTAAAATTGCATGCTCTTTCTGAATTACAAAAGAAAAAATTTGGGTACAGTGTCCCTTTAACCAGCAATGTCTTGGTTAGTTATTATTGTTATTTCTTTATTTGAAAAATGCAGTCAAATTCTGAAGTACTCACAACATAATCTGCATCTAACAGATAATATTTGAAAATGTATTTTATTTAAAAAAAAAAACATGTTATTAAAACAATGCTTTATTTGTATCCTTGTTCAGATGTATTGCTGTCCACCAATAGAGTTTTGGGAATTGTCCTAATCAGCCAGTAATTGATGTTTTAGTATCGGTTTGGCACAAACATGCATTGCTGTTGTTTCTTTATCTGAACAACATTTACATTAACTTTTCCCTTGAGCAGATTTTGTAATCATTTTTATCGCTGTTCTTTTGCTGCTCGGATATAAAGTATTTTAGTTTAAAGTCCTGTTATGTTCCAAATTGTAAACAATAAATACAGCTATGTAAGTAAGAGATCTCTGGGCCCTTAGGTAAAGAGTAATGGAACTCTACAATTACATGACCCCATTCAGCAACAGTATATATATATATATATAAATGTTATTTTGTAAGCTGCTCCGGATCCCTTGCAGGGCAGGTTCAGGTTGTGCCTCCTGCAATGTAAGAAGCAGCAGCCATTAGAGGAGAAATCACATAGAGCTTGCTCGCTACTGGTGATTGACAGCCCCTTCTCTCATGGGATCTCTCACGAGAGAGAAGGGGCGAGCTTTAAATGCTCACTTCTATTTTCAAATGTGCTTTGTTCTCTTGGTATCCCTTGTTGAAAAAGAAAACGCACATATCCTACACTAGGGGGAAGTAGCTGCTGATTGGTACCTGCACACATTTGTCTCTTGTGATTGGCTAACTAGATGTCTTCATCTAGCTGCGGTAGTGCAATGCTGTTCCTTCAACAAAGGCTAACAAGAGAATGAAGCAAATATGGTAATAGAAGCAAATTGGAAAGTTGTTTCAAATTGTATGTTCTATCCGAATCATGAAAGAAAATGTTGGAGTTTCCTGTCCCTTTAAGTTTTGCTTTTCATGTGTGGAATAGAATGTTTAGTAAAATGCAGCATGAAAAACAGCAATGACAGGGGGATTAAAGGGTCATTATAGTGAAAATATGACATTCTCTCATTCATTAGAGCAGGGTTCTTCAAACCATGGGTCGGGACTCATTAATGGGTTGCAACACCGTGTTTACTGGGTTGCAACTTGTGTGTGTATTGTAGGAGAGTGTGTGGTGTGAGTGTAATATGAGAGTGTTTGTGTGTTGTATGAGTGTGTATTGTATGAAAGTGTGTGTGTGTGTGTTGTATAAAAGTGGGTGTGTTGTATGAGAGTGTGTGGTCTGTGTGTTGTATGAGAGTGTGTGGTGTGTGTGTTGTATGAGAGTGTGTGGTCTGTGTGTTGTATGAGAGTGTGTGGTCTGTGTGTGTTGTATGAGAGTGTGTGTGGTGTGTGTGTGTTTTATGAGAGTGTGTGTGGTGTGTGTATGTGTTGTATGAGTGTGTGTGGTGTGTGTTGTATGAGAGTGTGTGTGGTCTGTGTGTGTTTTATGAGAGTGTGTGTGGTGTGTGTATGTGTTGTATGAGTGTGTGTGGTGTGTGTTGTATGAGTTTGTGTGGTGTGGTGTGTGTGTTGTATGAGAGTGTGTCTTGTGTTTGTGTTGTATGAAAGTGTGTGTGTGTTGTATGAGAGTGTGTCTTTTGTGTGTGTTGTATGATTGTGTGTGTGTTATTACCCTTTACAACACTTTCAAGTTAAACTACAATCAGGAATAAAGAACAAACATATTTTACTCACTTTGCCAAAAATTGCAGCTATCTTGCATATTATTCAGAAGTGTTCAGACTATGGGGCCTATTTAAGAACGTGGAGCGGACATGATCTGATATTGCGGATCATGTCCGCTGCACATCGATAAATGCCGACAGCATACGCTCTCAGCATTTATCATTGCACCAGCAGTTCTTGTGAACTGCTGGTGCAATACCGCCCCCTGCAGATTCGTGTCCAAGGGGGTGTCAATCAACCCCATCATATTGGATCGGGATGATTTCTGGCGATGAAGGCTCGCCAGAAACACGGTGCATCGAGCTCCATACGGAGTTTGATAAATAGGCCCCCAAGCATAAAAATAGGGTCGTGAAGGTATATGGTATCATTGCACTGGGTCTTGAGAAAAAAAGTTTGAAGAACCTTGCATTAGAGCATGTTATTTTGTCATTACCAACCCTGCCAATATATGTGTTTAACTCCCACTGAAAGGGGGTTAAACACACCTGTAAGTACCGCTCACGAATGAGAGCATGTAATGTTTTTCACTATAATGCCCTTTTATAGGTATATGGGGCCAAAACAAACCCATAAAACAAAGTTTTGGCAATCAGTAAGCTTACATTGTTTGGGGCTGAGGCAGATAGCACAGTCATTTTGGAAATTGAACAACTGTTCTTAAATCCGGTATATCCTATCATCTGTTAAATATTTCCCATTATCCAAATATTTCATTTTTTCTCTTGTTATACAAAAATGTAAATACATCATCCACAAGTATTTAAAGACACAAAAATTGTCTATGTAAAATGTTCTATAATCTTAAAGGGATACTGAACCCAATTTTTTATTCTTTTGTGATTCAGATAGAGCATGCCATTTTAAAACAACTAATTTACTCCTATTATCAATTTTTCTTAATTCTCTTGGTATCTTTATTTAAAAAAGCAGGAATGCAAGCTTATGAGCCGGCCCATCTTTGATTTAGCACCTGCGTAGCATTAAAATGTAGCCACCAATCAGCAAGCGCTACCCAGGGTGCTAAACCAAAATTAGACTGGCTCCTTAGCTTACATTTCTGCTTTTTCAAATAAAGATACCAAGAGAACGAAGAAAATGTGATAATAGGAGTAAATTAGAAAGTTACTTAAAATTGAATGCTTTACCTGAATCATGAAATAAAAAGATTTGCGTTCATTATCCCTTTAAAATTAAAGGGACACTCAAGTCAAAATTAAACTTTTATGATTCAGATGGAGCACACAATTTTAATCAACTTTCCAATTTACTTCCATTAACAAAATGTGCAAAGTCTTTTTAGATTTACACTTTTTAAAGCATTGGCTCATCAGAATGTATGTATATGCATTTGTGATTGGCTGATGGCTGTCACATGATACAGGAGGAGTTGAAATAAACATAACTTTGAAATTTGTCAGAAAAAAAGCTACTACTCATAAGAAGTTCAGACTAAGTGCTACTGCATTATTGATTATGCAAATCTAAAACAGACTGTATAGCAAAAAATATTCTTTGAATGTAATCTGAAGAGTTTTTTTTTTTCAAATAAATATTTTACACAAAAAAATAAAAAAACAAGTCGTGCTGCAGCCTGCAGGCAGTAATGATAAGGAATAAAACAGTGGATACAGTATAGTCCCCTTACTGTAGTAGGTGTATTTAGTCACTCCGTTTTTATAAAGAGTGGAGTATTACAAAAAAGGTTACACATTACTAAGTAATGTTACACAGTTATATGTTCCTGATAAGAGGTATTAGTCCATGTATTTCCAATAGAGAGCCACGTGTGCTGGTTTTCACTTCCTGGGCCCCAAGAGTAAGGTAGAAATAGGCCCTGTTGAATGTATTATCCTGAAAGTCTGTGTTCCAGGTGTATTATTATCGGTTATTTGTAGAGCACCAACAGATCCCGCAGCGCTAAGGGTAGTGTAGAAACCTCTAAAAAAAGTTGATAAATGGTAGTGCTGCACCTCAGAATAGATGTTCCAATGGCACTTAAAGTGAAAGTCAATTTTGATGAATAAGTGCCCGGTTTTTAATAATCCTATTAAAAACAAGGGCACTTTAATTAATCAAAATTGACATTTCACTGTTTTCTTCAAAAACTTACCTTTTAATCCTGACAGCCGCTGCAGCACTTCCTCCGCCCGTCGCACTCGCAAGCCCTCTTTGCAGGTCCAAAATGACGAATCCGGCTTCCTCCAATCACGGCGTTGCATCAGGCCATGATCCCCCCCGTGGGGGAAAGCCATGATTGGAGAAAGACGGATTCGTCATTTCTGACGTAAGAAGAGGCTTCCGACGGCCGGGGGAATCGCTGGAGCGGCTTTTAGGATTAAAAGGTAAGTTTTTGAAGAAAAGGAGTGAAATGTCAATTTTTATTGAATTAAAGTGCCCTTGTTTTTAATAGGTTTATTAAAAAACGGGCACTTATTCATCCAAATTGACCTTCACTTTAAAGCATCTATAGCAAAAGAGGAAGAAGCACAGAGCTGAATCAAGTGCAGAGTAAACCATTTTATTTGAGCCCCACAGTGTATGACAGCTGGCATGAGAACCTAGCGCAGCGAAGGGGGTAAGTAGCGCAGCGATGGGTAGCAAAGTGTTAATACATATGTAAATTCGTATATACATATATATGTATGTGTTTATATGTGTATGCACACATATTAGGAATTCGCAAACAAAAGAAGATCTCCATCCTTCATAAAAACAAAGTCTTTATTTGATCCAAATTAAAATCCATATGGAAAGTAACATGTAAAGGAGTAGGTGGTGTAGTGAGAACAGGCTTACGTGTTTACTACACCATTCACATTTAAATACCATGTAGTATTATCCTATTGGCTAAACAATTAAAAACACACCTTCATCCAGTTTAAAGCTACTTGCCTGTCTATATGTGCCCTTATGCTTCAGAGATCTTATGTGTTCGTTAAAATATCAGTTTTGCTTCATTAACATAATCCATCCTAGAACATTGAAAAATATTATCTTTAACCTATTTTTCAATATATTATAGTTTACAAGCACACTTATTGAAAAAAGATTTTGGATATAATATTGTAACAAATATATACTGTGTATATTAAAGGAGCACTGAACCCAAATTTTTTATTTCTCGATTCAGATAGAGCATGCAATTTTAAGCAACTTTCCAATTTACTCCTATTATGACATTTTCTTCATTCTCTTGGTATCTTTATTTGAAAAGCAAGAATGTAAGTTTAGATGCCAGCCCATTTTTGGTGAACAACCTGGGTTATTCTTGCTGATTGGTGGATAAATTCAACAACCAATAAACAAGTGGTGTCCAGAGTACTGAACCAAATAAAGATAGCAAGAGAATGAAGAAAAATTAATAATAGGAGTAAATTAGAAAGTTGCTTAAAGTTGCACGCTCTATCTGAATAACGAAAGAAAAAATTTGGGTTCGGTGTCCCTTTAAGTTGCTCAAACTAGTATCTCTTTTTATATCTCGTTACCCAACTTCTTTATTACATCCTATGATTTATGTAACACAGTGCTACTTTTCAATAGTTTAAATGGGAAGAGTTATTGGAAACTTGTATAAAGGGTGCTTTATCTGATTATGACTTAATATATTACACCCTTTAACCCAGAAGCCTATATTATAAAACAATCACTTCCAGTAGTTTATCAGATCATAGTCCGAGTTCAATCCATGAGGGACCCTGGTTTTAAGTTTGAAGACCCAATACATTTTTCTCTTACACAGCAGTTTGTACCGGTCTCCGCCCCTCTTGGGCACATCTACCCTCTCTATTGCACACCATCTAAAAGAAATTAGAGACCTATTATGATGTCTTGCAAAATGTTGCACTAGTGGGGTAGAAATATTACCAGCACCTATGGTAGAGAAATGCTCTCTTATTCTTGAATTGATGTATCTGGTGGTTAGCCCAATGTACTGGATCTTACATTCTTCACAGCATGTGAGATAAACCACATAGGTGGAATTACAGTTTAAACCACTACCTGTATCAAATTTTTAGTTGGTCGCATATGAAGTGATCACGGCATAATCGCATGGTTTAAACATAGTATGTCCACACCTGCACATAACCTTGTGGCGTAACCATGATGTATTCGTTGCTGATGAGGGGAGTTGTGATGGGATATACACACATATAAACACATAACTATATAGGCATATAAGCATATCCCAAAGACCGCAATGTAAAGGCACTTTTCAAAGCCTTTTTTTTCTAACACCCCTCACCCGCCAAACTTTAACCCCTAAAAACTGCCTAAAATAAAAAAATACAATATTCTTTATTTCGGGGTCAACTGGGGGAGATTCTGAAAATGAACCCAAGATCTTATCTCTGATTAATTTTGTGAGCGCTAATTGCTACAGCGAGCTCACCGTAGCAATAACTAGCCACTGGTTATTTATCCTGCGCCTGTAAACGGATAAATTTGCCCATTTACAGGTGCGCAATAAGTTAGCGCTTCACTTGTAATCTAGCCCTATATGTTTTATTGATACACTTGTTTTATTGTTATCTTGTGAGTAGCTGTCAGACACTGTGAGGCTAAAATAAATTTGTTTACTCTGGACTTGATTTGGTTCTGCGCTTCTCTTCTTTCTCTATTGCTTTAAATAAATATTTTTATCAGAATTAGTTTTTTGTAGAATATATTTTTAACGGATTTAAAGAGACAATAAAGTCAAACATAAACGTTTGTGTTTCAGGCAGAGCATTCCATTGTAAACAACTTTCTAATTTACTTCTATCATCAAATTTGCTTTGTAGTCTTTGTATCCTTTGTTGAAAAGCAGATCTAAGTAGTCTAAGGAGAAGCAATGCATTACTGTGAGCTAGCTGCTGATTGGTGGATACACTCATAAATCCCACTTGTCATTGGCTCATCCAATGTTTTCAGCTAACTCCTAGTAGTGCATAGTTGTTTTTGAGCCTACCTAATTTTACTTTTCAACAAAGGATACCAAGAGTACAAAGCCAATATGATAGAAGTAAAATGGAGACTTGTTTAAAACTGTATGCTCTATCTGAATCATGGAACTTTAATTTTGACTTTAAGTTTGTCTGCAAGTTAAGTAAACAACAGTAGATTCATTAAAACATTAGGTTGAAAAAATGTTGTTTTCTCTCTAAATCAGAGCTTTCCAAACTTTTCATGTTGGTGACACACTTTGTAGACCTACATAATTTCGCGACACAGTAATTCAGTTGTACTAGCAAAAAGGAGGTTAAACTAACTTGTTTAAAAAGATACGGACACATACATAAATTATATAATAACAAAATGCATTTACAAGTAACAGTATGTATGTGCAAGAATTAAAAAAAGTTTAATAACACCAATAGCTACTTACTATTTTAATGGGATGTATGAGGTTGATGGGATGAACATAGTTTCGGAATATTTGGTGTAATATTAGATAAAGACACTCATATTTCATCATCAAGCATTTTTAAGCTTCCACTTCCTATCCATATATCAAGAGCAGGAGAAGCAAGGCACTACTGGGAGCTAGTTGCAAAAAAATCCCACTGATTTCAGCTCAGCATTTAAGCTGCCACTCTCAGAGCTCTGTGAGTCCGACTGACTACTTCCCGCGCTGCAAACACACGGCTGTCCCACTCACTGGCTACACTTGCAGTCAGGAGCCAATTAAGGAGACTGCACGTGCAATCAGGAGCCAATGTGCCGCCAAATCTGCCAATGGTAATAGTTTCAGTTCCCATTGAGCTGTGCCAATTGGTTAAGATGATCTGTGACCCACTAGGTATCAATCACGTGTCAACCATGTGATATGCGTAGCAGGCAGGCGGAAAGTCAGAAACCAAAAAACTATTTAAAAAAAAATAATTTCAATTTTAAAAAAATTGTGCTGAAGCAGGGACACACCTACACACTGCTGCCGACACACTAGTGTGTCCCGACACACAGTTTGGAAAGCTCTGCTCTAAATGTTATAATATAATATGAGATCAAATGACTAAGAGACTGTTGTCATTTACATTAATGCTGCTAATCTGCTTATGGCTCCTCCTCTGTTGTGATGGTGACCAGGAACAAACACAAGGTAATAGGAAGCACTTTCTGTAAACTCCTGGCTGTGATTTCATGCTATGAACCTGTTGCAAAGTAAGTTTTAGCTTAAATTTGGTTGCATTTCTAGAATATTTAATAAATGTGAGCCCACAATTTCTTGAGCAAAATTTTAAAACCCCTATTGTACAGTTGTATGCACTAATTGTTTGACCCCTTAAGGGCCAGGAATAGATTTATTATAAAGTATTGTTACATCATTCGATGCACCCAAACCATATATTTTAAAATGTGAAATTTTGTTAAAAAATACACACAATTATTGTATGCTTTTCATAAATGAAGGCCAAGTTGGAATATATATATATATAGGGCTTTTTTGTGGTGGTACTCACTGGTACTGAGTACTCCAACCTCTGCCAACTCATAACAGGTAAAATTTGTAGTTTTCACAAGAGGGGCTGCTAAGTACATCAGACATTCTGAATAATGTTGTTCCTTTGCTTTTCTCAAAGTTACTGAGCAGATTATATAAATCAATAATCACTGAGTACTGGCACCTTTTCTTGTACAAAAAAGCACTGTATATATATATATATATATATATAAATAGGGCTTTTTTGTGGTGGTGCTCACTGGTACTGAGTACTCCAACCTCTGCCAACTCATAACAGGTAAAATTTGTAATCATCATGTAAATATTATAGTTTTCACAAGAAGGGCTGCTAAGTACATCATACATTTTAAATAATGTTGTTCCTTTCTAAGTCGTCCACTGCAATTTCTAGGTCTTCCGGAACCACCGGACCACTTGAAATTTCAAGCCCTGTATAAATGTAGTGTTATATTAATTATAAAGACTGATGAGTGACTCTAATTTCAGTGTCTGGTTTATATATACATATATATATATACACATAAACACATACATACAAAGACAGACAGAGAGAAAGATAGATAGATAGATAGATAGATAGATAGATAGATAGATAGATAGATAGAAAGATAAATAAATATATATATAGATAAATCTTTAAAATATGGGTGGCTCAGTGGTGGACCATAAATCCATTCTGTCAAGCCCAAGCCAAATTATGGCCCTGGGGCCTTGGGCTGGACAGGTCTGCTTTATAAAATTGAATTTTTTTAATGTACAACCCGCTGTGCTCATACTCACATCATAAACAGACATCTGACTGTATTTTAGGGATAAGAGATATTGGAGAGATAAAAGAGGCCTCTCTGCACAAGTATTCAGAAGATAAACACACCAATTTCTCACGTTCCTTTAGTAATGTCTATGAAACTCACCAGCTTCTGTGAACTACAGCAGCTGCTTCATTTTAAATTACAGACAAAAAAAGGCTGAAAACAGCACAGCGCATTAACTGGTACTTAACTCATACAGTATGGCACAGGAGAGCCCTGATCTATTTCACATGCTGCCTATAGAAGCATCCGTTTTATTTGTGCTCAATAAAAACATCAATGAATTGAACTTATCTCTATTATGAGGGGCTGTGGGCTATGAATGGCTCATAAATACTGGTTCTCTTGTTCACATAATAAAGTATTGAATATGATTGCTATACTTAAAAAATTTTTTGCCTGACTCAACTCCATAACATTCTTTAATGTATCCCCTTTTTCAGGGAATCCAAGATTTTCAGATAAGGAATCAGAGAAAATGTCTGTGGTTTCTTTGGATATTGTTGAAGCTAAGTCACCAGGTATGATCTGTTTGAGTAATAGCACAAAGGACGAATGGGTACAGGCAGATGCCTAGGGTTCACAGCTGGAAGGTACCCTCTGCTCCTCAGACTTCTATTACATTGCTCTCCTCATACACAAAAAGAGAGAAGAGTTCAAACCAAGGAAAAAACAAGCATAAAAGCTTGTTCTATGGCTAATTACCTCCCCAGGAGTAACCTCCGTTATGCACAGAATCTTCCTTTCACAGACAGGAACTTTCCTGCAGTATATCAGTCTGATCCTGTCTAAAATGCAGCCCAGAAACACCAGGCAATCCCTCTCTGAACTAGAGACATGGCAAACCCCGGGCATACATTTTGGACTAGTGTGGGATTCATCAGACAGGTGCAGCCACATTCCCCTAGGCACATTGGACAACAGGTCCATGTCTGGTTTCCCACCATCTTTGGGAGAGTAATCTCAAAGGGCCATATTCTGCATACACAAAAGGCAGGAAGGGCTCCCCTCAGTCCTCATATAATAAACAGTGTATAGAGATAGGCGTTACATGATAGGACTCTCATAAGAAGCCAATTATTCACTCTAACACAATAGCACACTGTTTGGAGTCTCATCTCAATGTCATATTAGGTGCATGAGCTTCCATACTATAGAACAAATCTCATAGATCAATCATAATTTCCTTTTTAATCAATAGTTCCTCCTAGGTGATGTCAGTGCAGGTTGGGATCTATCTATCTATCTATCTATCTATATGTCTGTCTTCCTATCTATAAACTTGCCTCAGCTATTTTCGGAGCTGAATTTCTTTTTGTAAAAGCGCAAACTTCTAAAATATGGATTTGCACAGTACTTAGTGTGTTGCACTTTCACAAGAAAAAAACTGGCTCAGGCAATAGCCAAATGCCACTGACAGCCGCCATCTTTGACATTGGTTTCCTAACAAGAGAGCCAAATGCACATGCCTAAGAAAACTAAATGGTTACAACTAGATGTGAAA